>NC_064865.1:44161336-44241336 GCF_024139225.1 Suncus etruscus | reverse complement strand
CCCATCACCAAATTGTCCTCCCTACACCTCTGTTTTTGTCCTACCTCCCATATCCTCTTCCCTCACCCCCAGGGTTGCTAGAATATGTGGTCTCCTCTGTATCTAGCCTACTACTTAGTAGTCTTGCACCTGTTTGGTCCTGGTGCCTCCCTTATTTCCCCCTCTAACTGGGGGGCAGGACTAGCTAGTTCAAGTTACATGGTTTTGTTTGAAGGAGAAAAAAGTAATAAACTGGGGTAAAAGTCCAATATGCCAAAAATAAGCGGAATTCTTCTAGAGGCTCTCAAAGAGCTTTATTAGAAAAAAAATTAGATATCATATTAGTATGTACTATCCTAGCATTCATAACCATTGGGTCAGGGGAATGGTTCAAAGGGCTGGAATACATGCTTTGCATGAATCTTGGATTCATTCTTAGCACCACATGCTCCCTACAAACATTGTGGTAGGATTAACCTCTGAATACTTGCAAGTATGACCCCAACCACTCCCCCCAAAATGTTTAAATATTTGATCAAGGCATACCAGTGAGAATTCCTGGGCAGGCATTTTTGTCTGCTTATTAGCAAGAATTTTGCCATCAGCATCTGGTTCATTAATTTTGTCCTCCTGAAAGAAAGGTTATAGTCCTTCCTATCCTGTTTATTTCCTCTAAACAAGGAAGTGTATCCTTTAAACAGGACCCCTCTGAGTAACCGAGGCTTCTGCCAGGGTATTCTGCCAAGGTGCTACGGGATGCTTTGCTCACTGAGCCCCCTGCTGGGTGGCAGGGGAGAGCAGAGCTCTGGAGGAAACTCAAAGTGGACAGCCCTCAAGCTTCTTAGGATGGGCGTGAGAACCAGGCCAAGGTAGGAAAAACCGGGTCCAGAAGCCACTGAACTTTCCACAAGCTATCCTTGCTTCACAAAAGCTGGGCTAGTGTAAAATAATTAACAAACTAGCAATGGCAAAGCGGAGTGAATAAAGGGCTTAAAAGGATTTCATGCTACATGGAATGAGAGACTAGATAGTAGTTAACATGAGAGACAAGATTATGGGAAGGTTCATAGCTTTTTAGGAGCAGCACATCTGGTCGTGCTCAAGAACTGATTCCTGGCTTTGTGCTCAGGGATCATTCTTGGTTGTGCTAGGGAAACCATAGGCAGTTTCAGAATCCAGAGCTGGCTGCATGCAAGGCAAGCACTTTAATCCTTATACTATGTCTCCAACCCATTTAGCTTATTTTTTTTTAAGAATTATGTAGCATTATCATGAAGAATTTGGAGAAAAAATGAGCCAAAAAAAAATTCATTGAAAAGTTTAGTTGAAGTATGAAGAAGTATGAAATCAATCATGAGCTGAGAGAGATGATGTAGATTCTTTTGTAGGGCAGAGTGGAGGAAAGAAAGGCGAGAAACTGGCACATTATATCTTAGGAAAATGGAAGGAAAGGTTAAGGGAGTTCTAGTCACTTCAAACATTGAAACAGCACAAACTGCTGGTTTCTTTGGTCAAGAGCAGACTTGGAGGGAAAAAAAGAAGGAAGGAAATAAAACTTCTCAATATAAATGTTAAACAAATTAATTTTTTAAGGTTTCAAGAGCCAGGAGTGCAGGCTGGTGGTACATAGCTCAAATGCTTGTACATGCTTGAGGCCCTGAGTTCAATCTCTAGCCAGAAGATCTCCAGAAAAATCTCTAAGTAATGTATAGGTCAAAAAAAAAAAAAAAAACATCATGGAAAAATTAAGATCCTCAGGACTGCCTCAGAGTTTCAAGACAACTTACTACAACCTAAGGGATGAAATAAAAATGGAGTCCATAGTGTTGAACAACAGCTGTTTCTAGGAAAACAGAAGACTGAAAATGAATGATCTCGAGGTCTAGCAGAGAAGTTAGTACAAAAGAATAAACCCAAAGAAAGTAGGAGAAATAAGATTATAGAAGTGAGGATAGAAAGCAATGAAGTAGATAACATAACTCAATAGAGAAGAGCAATAAAGACTAAAGTTGATTCTCTGGAAGGGCCAATAAAACAGATTATCTCTAGCAAACCTGATCTAGAAAATGAGAGAGCAAACATGTATTAAAACCACAAATGAAAAGGACAAGATGAAGAAATTGGGTCCCCAAAGTAAAGTGGGAGGACCAGTAATAAGTTTATATCAACAAACAGAAAATGCAGACTTGATAGTAGACATTTTAAGAATTATAGGAAAATGTGGCAAAGATTTTATTTTATATGACTTTTCAATTATTCATTTTGGGTTTGTGGCTACAAGAATTGTTCCTGGTTCTGCACTCAAAGATTAATCCTGGCAGGCTTTAAGGGACCATATGTACTATTGGGGATTGAATCCCAACTGGCCACTGAGAGGCAAGCATCCTACCTACTGTATTAGCACTTTGACCTGTAAGATTGTATTTAAAATGTGTCAAAAATAATAACAATAGCCCGAGCATTAGTAGGGAATTCAACTTTGATGAGGAAGATGAGGGCACATCAATCAATTTGAATTACCCTCAATGGTTTGCTCTCAAGCCCAATATTGGTCTATATTAGAAACAGTTATTTAATTCTTTATGAGCTATGATCAGACTGTATTAAGAACCAACCACTTTTTTAAATGGGAACTATAAAAGGGGCCAGAGACATAGTACAGGGAATAACGCATTTTACCTGCATGCAGCCAACTGGTTCAACTCTATAATCACGCAGTCCCTGAGCATCCTTCCAGAGGATATACACATCCTGAAGATCATTGAGCCCCTCAAAGGTGGCCCGGCTACTCCTCTATAACACAAGGCCCAAGAGAGCATTGTATCATCCTGTTCCTGCTTTGAGCTCCATGGACCAGCAGTTATAGGATCCCTGGAAAAGATCTCTAGGCTCCTCTAGCATTGCTAAGACTATCCCCTCCACCACCAGCAAAATAAAAGAGTTATGAAAAATCCAATTCTGTGCAGTTGAGGTCTGAAAAAAATTTTAGACAAAAGCAGGCAGGTCATTTTTCTGAAACCAAGGTAGAGTGTGAGGGTGTCTCTGCAACGAGAAGGAGAAAAAATGTGCAGAGAATCCTGAGAATGGTATGGCATGTTTGAGCAGCTTAAACTGGCTCTAGGTCCAATGGCTGGTGGTGAGGAAGGGTATCCTACGGGGGGGGGGGGGGTGGAGGGGGGGGAATTCTCCTTCCTTCCTGCTCTGCTGGTGAGAATAGTCTTCTTAAACATGTAAAGAAGAAAACTCTCACTGGCACAGTGACTGAGTGGCATCCACAACTGGCCAGCAACATGGGTACAAGCAGATCTTTGGTGCCTTAAAAATCCTGAATCCATTTGCTAGGGCTGCCATACCAATGATCAGAAAAAACTTTGCTACTCTTTCTGAAAACTCACCCTCGCTTTGTAGATGGCTGGCTTCTCCTTATGCCCTCACATGGTCTTCACTTTGCTTTGTTTTGGGGTCTCTTTTTTTTCTCAGTCATCATGCTTAAGGCTTCATTTGCGAGGTCTTTCTTTGTAAATGTCCCAAAAATTAGCCATATCCAGTGACATTGGCTGTTAGAATTTCAACATGTGAGAGGCCAGAGAGGTGGTGCTAGAGGCAAGGCATCTGTCTGCCTTGCAAGTGCTAGCTAAGACCGACTGTGGTTCGATCCCCCATTGTCCCATATGGTCACCCAAGCCGGGGCATTTTCTGAAGGCATATGCAGGAGTAACCCTTGAGCATCAAATGGTGTGACCCCCCCCAATGAATTTCAACATGTAAAATTTAAAGACCTAATTCAATTTGTCATTTTATTCAAATTCAGTATTCAGAAAAGACTCTTCTAGACCCCAGGAGAATTTAGGAAGAAAACCAATTTGGGGGTTTCTTGATTCTATGAGGTTAGATTATTTTCAATGATTCAAACCAAAGACTCCAGAGTCCTATGTGATGCAGCAGGCGAATCAAAATAAACAAATTTATGATCAATAATTGGCTGAAATAGAGGGTCCAATCAACTGGACTAACTCTCTAGATGCCCACAAGGGCTGGCAGCTCTAGTATTAGCACTTAAATGGACAATATTATCTATTATCTACAGTGAGGCATTGGGATAACCAAGCCTGAGTAGGTCATGTGATTTTCCTGAAACTCAAGTGTAGAAAGTGGAGGAACCAAAACCTGAAATACCTGACACCTAAGTCACTTACTTTTCATGACTTACCTCAGAGATGGCATGGTCATATCTCCTAAAACATCTTAGGCACCACAATGATGAATTTGATGTGTTGACCTGATGGGGCAATGAGGTACCCAAATAATTGACCAAACTTCCTCCTGTGAGTAAAGTTATTTCTTCATTTGAATTAGGAGACTATACTCTGGTTTCTATTTAGATAGCATAAATCTTTTATTTTTGAATTAGGAGACTAAGGAAAGCATACTGAAGGCCAGATGCAGGTGGGCTGCATCCAATCCCTTTCAAGACTTGGAAAGGATAAAATGTTAAGTATGGGAGAATTCTATCTTCCTACTATCAAACAGGGATGTAATTCTCCTGTCCCCAACTCCTGCTCAGATTGGATCTTACAGCATTGTTTCCCTTGGGTCTCCAGCTTGCCTACAGCAGATCAAACAACTTCACAGGCTCCATAAGCACATGCTTCAATTCCTTATAATAAATCATGTATAGTTCCTAGTGATTTTCCCAGGAGGACCGGTACAGCTTTTACAACACTTTACAAATGTTTTTTTTTCTACATGACTTGATAAGCGATGTACCAAAGATTCTTTTTAGTACCAGAAAAAAGTCACTAACCTGATATAATTTGATTAGTTTTAATTACTCTAATTGAAAAGAACAATATTGCATTTTAAAAACATTTGCCAGGGTTTTTATTATTTAAGGCTGACGTTTCCCTTAAACAGGTCTGACCAGAAGATCGTTTTCCTATTTCCTGATTTCTTAATATAATATGTGGTTTATCAGGTAAGAGAAAAATTTGTGTTGGCTGAACAACTATTTAGTGCAACACCTGATTTACTTGTTGCTACAGAATGTGGATGATTCCCATGAAAGAAGGGATTAGAGAGGAAGCCAATGCATTTGTTGAGAGGGTGTGTGTGATAATGGGATTAATAGAGAATGTACTTGGCTATTCAGATGACTAAAGTATATTTCACATATTTTCTCATATGTTTGATATTCATCAACAGCTCCTGACTCAGAACCTCAATGCCTGGAGATTCCCTGAAATACTGACAATGATAAAGGAAGGCATTGCTTGTTCTAAGAATAGGCTTGGGGAAGCCCCTAAGATTGAATGCTAGTTTCCCAAAGAAATAATCATTTGATTAGAGGGTTTGAAATTTAGGTTGCAAACACAGATCTCTAGGTAGGTAGGGAAGTCCAGTGGTTGGGTTTTGCCAATGGTCAATGATTTTATTTTTGTTTACTTGCCTATTTGGGCCATACTCAGTGATGCTGAGGGCTTACTCCTTGGATCTATACTCAGAGATCACTCTTAGTTAGCTCTTAGGGAACCATGTTTGGTGCCAGGAATTGAACCTAGGTCAGTCTTGTGCAAAGCAAGTGCCATACTCATTGCATTATTATTCCACGATGGCCAGTGATTTAATCAGTTTTATTTATATAGTGAAGTCTAAATAGAAGGGTTCCAAGTTGGTGACAGCACAGAGGTGCAGGAAGACAACCTTACACTGTGCATGTCTTCTAAGGGCTGTTTTTGAGTAACAGTATTTGTCATAACATGGTATTTATGTTTGGTGAGTAAGTATGTTTCCCTAGTTTTGTGTGCAAATAGAGTGAGTTCATTGTCCTCAGAATCTCTTGTTTAGAATCTGTTGGTCAGGAGCCCAGGAAGAGCCTGGACTTGTGCTGGCTCTGAAAAACAAAATGGTCTCAGGAGACTGAAACCTGGAATTTGGGCAACCTAAGTCAGAACTCAGCTGGGAACTCAGCCGATGCTTCTCTATTGTCAAAGAAGAACTGTGAACAGTGATGTGGGAAACCTCCACTCATACCCAAGTTCTATTCAGATCCAGGAATAGGACATAGTGCTCCAGTGGGTCAGGATTTTATAACTCTACAAAGAGCTTCAATCAGGCAGAAGGCTGGATTCCAGATGAACTTTCCTGAGCCATAATAATTAGACACTTGGGAGCCAGCAGCACACAGCGATCATGAATTAGAGCCGGCAATCTCTCCCCCAAGCTTCCTCTTCATCCTGCTGCTGCCTTGGCTCTGCAGAGTGACCGGTCCTGCTCAGGTGCCATCCTCAGATTCCATCACTGGAACTGCCTGAGCTCTGTGGTGTCAACACCCCGAGGTGTGCATTCAGCCTTAATCACAGTTCTCTTCCGTGGCGCTTAAAAATGTAGTTGATGAATTTAACAAGAAACACATGTTTTCATTTAAATTACAATTAGCAATTAGAGCATTAAGTGTGCCCTAGATAGAATATATAATCGTTGTCGAGTTTGTGGCATAGTTACTTTACTGTTGCCATTCTCCTTTTATGTTTTGCTTTATGATTTCGTAGGAAATTTATGCAGCGATTGTGAGAGAAGACCAGGCTAAAAGAAATTATTAAAAATAAATCAACTTGCCAGGTTGGAGTCAGTTGGCTTTGAAAAAGTGGTCATTTATCCAGCCCCACTCCAGAGTGGTTGTCTGGTAGGATTCTCTTTGCTTTAGGAAATGTGAGAAGACATGTTCAATATTCTCTCTCTTTTTCTCTATTTCAGTGTTATGAGTCTTAGAATTTGCTAGATAAGGGCAATAAGGAAACGACAATCTTCTGAGCAAGTCTTCCTATTGCTATGTAGGACTTTCTGAAAGTTCAGAAAAGGCAAAGCAAGCTGGCTTCTCCTTCAGATTCTCTGGAATGTTTTGGGAGAGAAATGAACATTCACGCCTGCTTCTCTGTGGAGATTATTAAAAGAGAGAAAGAGGCCTAGAAACTTTGCCAAAGTACACAATTTGGGAGACCAATCAGGTGCATTCCAGATGGCAGAGGAATCTGGCAAAAGGTATTGCAAGGGGAAAAATCTATAGAACTGAGGGGTCTGAACACAATCACTTTGATGCCTGAAAGGTTCCTTCAGCAAAGGAAGTTGGCCATAGTAATAAAGCTATGTAATGGGAAAGTAATTTCTGGTGAGGAGCCCCCCACCTCCAATAAAATCAAATAGAGACACAGGTTATGGAGAAATTACATGGGGACTGGGGATAGCACAGAGCATTGCCTATGCTCCTCTTCACTGTCTCAGAAACAGCAACCCCAGACTTGGCAGTGTTTGCTAGAACTTGTCAAAAGATTGGGGCTGGAGAGATAGCATGGAGGTAAGGCGTTTGCCTTGCATGCAGAAGGATGGTGGTTTGAATCCTGGCATCCCATATGGTCCCCAGAGCCTGCCAGGAGCGATTTCTGAGCGTAGAGCCAGGAGTTCCCCTAAGCGCTGCTAGGTGTGACCCAAAAATAAAAAATAAATTAAAAAAATAAAATAAAAAAGAGAAAAGAGCTGGAAGTTCCAGCTCACCTCAGGAAGCACACCACAAAGAGTGACGAGTTTAGTTAGAGAAATAACTACATTTTGAACTGTCCTAATAATGAGAAAGTATGAGGGAAATGGAGAGCCTGTTTAGAGTACAGGCGCGGGTCGGGTGGGGAGGAGGGAGACTTGGGACATTGGTGATGGGAATGTTGCACTGGTGATGGGTGGTGTTCTTTACATGACTGAAACCCAAACACAATCATGTATGTAATCAAGGTGTTTAAATAAAATAAAATAATAATAAAAAAAGAGAGAGAGAAAAAGAAAAAGATGAATGAATGTATCTGACTGGGGGACACTGAAGAGAATCACTGCTGTATTTCTTTCAAGGAAGGACGTTATAACATAGAGGGTGAAGAAAATGAAAGTCACCTCAAGTTTGTACAGTTTAATATTAACTTTTCTTGTAGCTACCCAGAGCCTGTCATTCCCAACCATCCCAAGGAACATTTTTTTCCTTCTTTTTCTGAGTACAAGAAAGGTCAAACCACTTGGATTACAAAGTAGTTTTGCCATCAACAATGACAGAAAAACAACAGCAACAAAGGCTGGAGGGTATGGCTGCTATGTTTTGTGTGCCTGGCACCACAGGCATAGGAGTGAAACTTCCTAGGTGCTACCTTCATCTTCTGTGCACTTATTCATGGCATGGAACTGTGTGTCTTCAGCAATGGAGTCAGAGAGTAAATTTTCCTTGACATGCTGACAGCCCTCGTGGAACATCTGTACAACGAGGGGATTTATTTTGTTCATTATGACTGCCGCAGAGAACACGGTCTTATTTCACTTCCCTGGACATGTGCTGCTTTCATAAATTACCCTCACACACACTCTGAGTAGCATCAGTGGCTGGGGTTGTTGAAGAACTGATCCCCATCTCTGAGTTGTTTCTGTTTCTGTGTTTGTGTTAGTTCTATGTTCCCTTTGATCAGATATAAGCAGGATTAAACTAACTTCAGTTTGATTCTTGATACCCAATATGATCCCCCTGAACCATGCTAGGAGTGGTTTGTAAGCACAGAACTAGAAATAAATCCTGAGCACACTCAGATATGGCCTCAGAACACAGGAGGAGAAGAGGAGACTTCTAATAAACACTTCTCAGTCATCTGGAGAACAACTGAATGATCATACAGACATTACACTCTAAATGTTTCCCTAGTCCCTAATCTATCTTTACATGGATGATCAGTACCCATTTCTGCCCCCCCCCAAATTTGGTTTCAGTGTTCAGTGATGGAATCTTCAACTCATTCTCTTGAACTGTCCAGGACTGTTGTGATTTTGGCATTCCCACAGAGACATTTAATTTTGGAAAACCTAACAGATCTAACTAGAAGTATTTACCATAGGTGCAATACCAAGCAAGGAGCAAAAGTTACTGGACAAAAATGCAGCTCATAAAGGACCTCCTTCAAATGTTCCCCATCAATGAAGGCCTCACATTCCCTCGCCCCTTTATTTATCTTTTTCTTAGCATTAGCTACCAGAGAGAGACACAGATCTGAAACTGGAATAAGTAGTTGACCTTACTTTCCTGTTGATATCAGAGGGGATTCCCAGCACTGTATTACTGAGTGACGTAGAATTGCATGAAGGTGATAGGAGTTGGGAAGGAGTGTTGGGAAGAAGGTGCTGGGTTTGAGGATGTGGAAGAGAGGAAAGGTCTGAGAGTTCTCCAGAGAGATAGAAACAACAGGATGTTCATGTTTCTATGTCTACAGAGGCATGCAGTCTAAGAAAGTGGCTCATGTCACTGTGGGGCAGGCAAGTCCCCTGAGCCATGATGATATGATTTGGCAAGCTGGAGACCCTGGAAAGCTGGAGTTCCCATTTGTGTCCAAATGCCATAGTCTTAAAATCCAGGGATGGACAATATTTCTGTTGGAAGCTAAGGGAAAAGGCTAGTGTCCCGATACAAAGATAGTTCATCTAGAAGCAGTTTTTATTCCTTAGATCAATATTTTGTGTTGTGTTCACTGTTTCACTGATTTGATGAAGCATCCAGGCAGGCAATCTGCTTTACCTGTCTAGCAACTTAAAAGCTCTCTCATCCCCCCAAAAAATCTCTCTTTGAAACATTCAGGAAAATTTTGGTCAGATACCTGGGAACCCTGTGGCCAAGTAAAAATGAAATACAAAAGTAAATATTAATTATCACCTGTGTGGTATGGAATCAGACCTGGGGAATATGCTTTGTTTCATTCACTGGCAGTGAAGAGAATCCCTGAAAAGAGAAGCAATGATAGAACAAACTGGGAGAGATTGCAATAATCCACCTAAATAGATTTCAGTAATCAAATACATCATGCTGGCCACCCTATGTCAGGCCCAGCAGAAATGTCAAAGTTCTTCCATGAAGAAAGATTAATTTACTAGAAAAGTTTTAGACTGCTCGGTAAGTTGTTCTCATGATCTCAATTCCAAGTGAAAGTAGAATTGGACTGAGAGGGAAGATGGAGAAGGAGACTTGCTTCTTCATCCCAGAAATTCCTGACTCCTTTGCTGAGGTGTTGGTGACTGTACTGCTTCCAGTGGGTCTTAATACCACAGGGACCCTGGGAGTCACAGAAAGACAAACTTCTCCCAGGGGTAGGGACAAAGCCCACTTTGTGTCTCAGCTACTGTTGGCTGGAATTTGCTCCTTATTCTTCTTCCTGCCTTCAGAAGTTCAGCTTTGGGACAGTCCTGTGTGCTTATTCAATGAATTCCTCTAACAGAACTTTCACATGCTCAGCAAAAAAAAAAAAAAAAAAAGCAAAAGTCTGGGGGTCAGTTCTCTTTAAACACAGCCCCTGAAACACATGAAAAAATGTCAACTCCATGTTGGGCAGACAGGCCTAGAACCCAAGAGCTCAAAACCTCACAAAGTTTCTTCCGGTCATGGAAAGGATGACAGGATAGAGGAATAGGGGAAAGGAAAGCATGAAAGCACAAAAGAGCTGATGGATCTTCCTGAAAGGAAGGTAGGACCAATAGTTTTAATGATATAAAAATGATGATTATTTCCCATATTCCCCATGTTCAGTCTTTCATATGTCAGCTCTTATAAACAATGCTTTTAGATTCTTTTTTCAGTGAACCTCCTAACTTGGTGAGGCAAGTATGTCTCTCATGCTACAGAGAAAATTCACATTTCTTTATCATTGGCCTGTGTTGGTGACTTGAAATATATTCCCACTAAAATTTTACACCTATAATGTGTTCAGCTCAGTTTTACAGGTAAAACAGTTCACACAGCAGTCCTATTTATGAATAACACTAAAAAAAAGTCTAGCTGTCACTTTGGTAAATATGGGGGAAGGACCCCAGACTTGAACTTGAAGACCAAGGCCCCAACACTACCTTTACTGCAAGTCAATTCTAGGCTAAGCTATCTAAGGTCCTCTCTTATTCCCCAACATATTTTCTGCAAGTTTTTCTGAATCAGTGATTGGTTAGTATCTACCGCTATGAACTTTCATGCCTCTGGGGATTATTTGGAAGGAAGGAAGGAAGGAAGGAAGGAAGGAAGGAAGGAAGGAAGGAAGGAAGGAAGGAAGGAAGGAAGGAAGGAAGGAAGGAAGGAAGGCAGGCAGGCAGGAAGGAAGGAAGGAAGGAAGGAAGGAAGGAAGGAAGGAAGGAAGGAAGGCAGGCAGGCAGGAAGGAAGGAAGGAAGGAAGGAAGGAAGGAAGGAAGGAAGGAAGGAAGGAAGGAAGGAAGGAAGGAAGGAAGGAAGGAAGGAAGGAGGGAAGGGGAAAGGAAGGGAGGAAGGAAGGAAGGAAGGAAGGAAGGAAGGAAGGAAGGAAGGAAGGAAGGAAGGAAGGAAGGAAGGAAGGAAGGAAGGAAGGAAGGAAGGAAGGAAGGAAGAAAAGTGGGTCTGGGAAAAGAAGCCCCACTTTACTATAATCCAGAGCCCAGCACTTGTTAAGTAAATGCAAATCAGAAGCAAATGACTGCGAAATAAGACTTTCTATTTGCAGTTCTCACTTCTGTCTACTGGACCGCTCTGTTCTCCCTATGGTACAGCAATAATAATATTTTTTAAAATGCATGATTTCCCTTTCATCGCCGCTGAATGCTATTTATTGAGTGTCCATGTGGATGTGCCTGTTGCTGAGGAAAATCCTGTTGCCTGCTGATTGACGAATTCATAACATGTGCATGAGGCTGAGGCTTGTGGGTGCTGGGGTGCAAAGCCGCAAGTTTCAAAATAATAAGCATTTCGGAATTCCTTTCTCGGTATGCCAAGCTGAGCCATCTGTCCCTTGCCAACCCAAAAGGCAGACCAAACAGAAAGTATTTCTCTGTGGACTCGGCCCCCTTCCTCCTTTCTCCCCTCTCCCACTTAGGGACCAAGAAAAGACACAAAGTTATTTGTTTCCTTCAAACCAACAGCATGAACTTTTCCAGCAATGGCAGGAAAAGATTTCTGTGTTCTCTGCCTCCTCCTATCCATTTCTTCTCCAATTAATACCAAAGGTTTCAATTAACCTGGAAACTCTAGCTTGGGGCACTATTAGAATCCTGTTGCAGAAAAGTGCCTTCCTAAAGCCTTGGGTCCTACAAAGATTTTTTTTTTCTCACCCTTGAAGCCACTGGTGGAACAGAAAGCAAAGCTCCTTGCAAGGTCCTGGCCCTTCTCCCCTTTCAGGATATTTTTTCTCATGAGGAGCAGGGCCTGAGCAAGAGAAAGGCCTTAGACATGGGTGAGCATAGACATGGGGTGCATAAACATGAAGTGTATAGACATGGGGTGAGCCAAGGTTTTCCCTCATGATGAGAAAGGCTGACCTTCCAACACCCTTTGCTTCCCTTACCTCCCATCATCCCAGTAAGTTTAATACTTCGAAAAATTGAATGTTTCCCTTTTTCTTTGCCTTTTTTTATCAACAGGATACATTCCTAATAAAATATTTTATCCATGATAAAGGGGAATAATTAATAACCAAGGTATGAACAGAAAGAATTCATAAACTCCAGCCCAAGAATGTAACTAGGTAATAGAGAATTTGCGTTACAGGTGTGATACCCAGGGTTCAATTCCTGGTGCCATAACTAAATAAGAACCAATAACCTGGAAAGGATAATACTTATTTGCCAGTTATGCAACCAGATCCAAGTAAATCAGGCATTAACAAAGTAAAACTTAACACTGGGTTAATGTGACTTTTTTTTTTCTCTAACAGATATTTCCTATAGTTCTGAAACCCCTCATTATGGATAGACTGGAGAAAATGGCAAGCTCCCAGTTGAAAATCTCTTCATAGAAACTTCAAACCCAGCCCATTTCTTCTGGTTTAATCAGCGTTTTGGTCATATTTAGTTAATAAAGGTAACTCTAAAGAATGCAATCTTCAGTTCTTCTGGTCTTCATCCATCTCTTTCAAGGACAAGATGGCAGAGGGACATAGATGGGACTTCTGAGGTAGCCATTTCCACCTGTTCTGCTTCCACCTTGCTATTTGAATTACTTTTGCTAGGGCAAGACGGTCACCATATTAAGAATATATTTAAGAGAATACAAAAAAACTATTAGTTTTAGTCAATAGCACAGAATGGCTGGTCAAGAACCAATGGGCCATTGCCAAAGTGGATCCAAAGAAGGCAAATCCCCAGATACCTGTTCCATTGACCAACACTTTAACCCTAATTATTGGTCTATTGAATACCCCAAGACAAAACATCCACTTCTATCATTCTCAAATTCCTTCCTCACAAAAACCATGTGAGACCATGATTTCCATAGAGATGGGATGCTGGTTCTGCTGACAAGATCTTCATGGTCTTTTCCTCTTGCTTCATCATCCTTGTATTGCCACAAGCTTGTTCCAGGGGACAGCCCCTGGTGGCATTCTAAAGAGAAGGCAGGTAACTAGCTCCTATGTTCTGGGCTTCCATCTCTTTTCTGGACTGCAGGAGGTCAGATCCCTTTTCCAAGCATCTCTGCCTCTCATCTTCCTCCACTTTCAAAAAGAATCTCACAGGCTTTCTACTTGTGTCTGAATCTTATTTTTAGCCATGACCACCTGCTTCCTGGGGGCCCTTCAGCACCTTTCCCAGAAATCACAGGCAGAGAAGTGTTCCTTTCTGTACTGCAGAAAAAGCCTGCGAGCCTGCTCTGAATTTGGGAGCTGCATTGCAATGAGAAATTAGGCTCCTGGAAATGAAAATATATGGGTTTAATATGCTGAAATTATTATTCTCATTATCCATTAATTTTACAAAATTACAAACTATAGTCTAGTTCCCCTTCAATAAACAAATTCACACAAACAAACAAACACACACACACATATATATACACACACAAGTATATTCTCATGAACACACACACATGCACACATAGAATTGGCTGGAACTGTTATGGCACCAACATATTTCCTATAATAATAGTTTCCAAAAGAACAAAATCTAGACCATCAAAATCACCTCAAAATTGATTCAGTGCTTGACTGGAATTCATGCTGGTCTCAGACCTTCCTGGAAGAAGCAGTGGTGGAGAACAGGCAGATAGGGTCGGGCTGCATATTACTTATTGTGGAGTTTATGATAACTGCTAGTATGTTGTAAAATATTTGGTCAGAATTGAAATGCAGTTGCCATGTTTGAACCGGGCCAGCTCCATAGACTCCTTTTTACTCAAATGAAATGTAAACCTAGCCAGGAAAGATATGGCTACACTGACCCATGCAGCACAAAGCTGGCCATCTCAAGGAAAGGGTGGGTCAAGCCCCCATCATGCAGAAGTCAGACTTATTGTCTCCATCACCCTGAATCACTGCTTCCACATTGCCCTGCCTCATGAATACTGAACTTCTACAATTCCCTGCTGGAAAACAGATCTAACCATACTTCAAGTATGCCAATTGTTGGACTAATATCACCAGGTTGTTTTATTTGTTTGTTTGTTTTTTTAGTGAGTGTGGGCACCCTCACCTACCCATATCTTCCCACTTCCAAGAATGCTTGGCAACTTTCACCACACCCACATACCCAGTCACCATGTTTGAACCAGGTCATCTTCCAAGAGGCCTTGCAGCTGAGTATATGCCCCTAAAATCCATAGTACCATAGCTTTGAATTTCTAGACAAATTCATTTGTTTAGGGCCCGGAGAGATAGCACAGCGGCGTTTGCCTTGCAAGTAGCCGATCCAAGATCAAAGGTGGTTGGTTCGAATCCTGGTGTCCCATATGGTCCCCTGTGCCTGCCAGAAGCTATTTCTGAGCAGACAGTCAGGAGTAACCCCTGAGCACCACCGGGTGTGGCCCCCCCCAAAAAAACATAAAAAAATTCATTTGTTTAAAGCTGTTATCTCTAAAGGAGCACCCCAATTTAACAAACTGGACATGTAACATGAGCTTACTAAATCTTCTGTCATTGCATCAATGTTGATCAATAATTTTCAGGGGCCAGAGTGCTGGCACAAGTGGTAGGGCCTTTACCTTGCACACACTAACCTAGGACGGACAGGACCTCGGTTTGATCCCAGCATCCCATGTGGTCCCCCAAGCCAGGAGCAATTTCTGAGCACATAGCCAGGAGTAACATAGCCAGGAGTAACCCCTGAGCGTCACTGGGTGTCGTTCCAAAACCAAAACAGACAAACAAACAAACAAACAAACAAAACCAAATGAGCTTGCTATTGTACTTTTTCTTTCTTCTTTCTTTTGTTTTTAGTTTTTTTGTTTGTTTGTTTGTTTCTTGGATCAAACCCAGGTTTGTCCTGGGTCAGCCATATGCAAGGCAAACGCAATTGCTGTGCTATCACTCTGGCCCCCTGTACTTTTTCTTTCTTTCTTTTTCTCTTCTCTTCTATTTTATTTTTCTTTCCATTTCCCCCCAATAACCTTGCTTTTATTCAGTTGTAAACAAATGTATTATGATTTGCTATGTCAACTATGTAATACAATTTTTAAAATGAATTGTAAAAATTGGTTAGTATTTTGTGTTTTTATTTTTCTTAGCAGGAAATGTTACCCCTAGAATTTTCCACTCACAGATCTCCCCCCACCCCCAATCACACAACTCTGAACAAGTCCCACAGTTCTGAAGGAACATTTTGGACTCCTAGGCTCCATCTTTCGAGTAACACTGCCTTCTCCAAGTTGTTGGTCTGATGTTCTTATAGAAAATAGACTCTCAAATTTATTTGCCTCCTCTTATAGAAAAATAATAGTTACTCATAGCCCTCTAAAAAGGAAATGAACAGGAACTGTGCCCCATTTGAACCCAAAGCTAATATCACTTTGAATCATTTCAGCATTTCTGAAGCATGGTATCACCCAGTTTGGGAAATGCTGTTCTTGATGAAAGAACACAAATCAGCAATTTACAGTAGAAAACCAGTCTTGATTCACATTTTTCCTGGCTTGGGAAAACACCTATTTCTAAAGTTTTTGAGTAAAATTGAATTGAATGTGCAGATTCTGCCCAGTGGCTCCCCTGGACTTCCAGTAACTTCAGTAACATGCTAGAGTGACTCCAAGAGAGTCTATGCTGAATAACAGAGGAGGAGTGACATTGTTATCTGGAAGATCTAGAAAATTCATTGAGATAGAACCCTTGAACTGAGTAATTTTGTGTGAGGCAAGCTTTGCCTAGCAGCTGGAGTCACAGGCATTTCAGGAGAGAGAAGTCTCCACAAAACAAAAATTTAAAAGCATTCAAAGCAAAGGGTTCTTTTGTTATTTTATTTTTTAAGTGGGTATGTGTAGGAGATTTGTCTGTAGTTATTAGTTAAACCTTTCATAGCTAGAAAGTAAAATGTGCTTTTAAAAATGTTTGTTAGGAATAAAAAGGTCACTTTTCATGGTGTAAAAGAAAAAACTCAAAAGGTTTTTGTTATGAGCAGGGCTGATAGCCTTTGTTATGAGCAGGGTAGATTCCATGAAGTATTGGCATTGGGCAGAAGTGGCAAAATTCTGTGGTTGAAGGGGATGGAATCAGGTACTCATGTTCCTCAGAGCTTAGAATGTAAGGAAAGGTGAGTTAGGAGTGATGGCTAAGTGAAGGTTGGCTGTTTTCTTTCAAAGAGAGCATCAAAAGCTTGTTTGTAGGCTGAGGAAAAAGGCAGTGGTTAGAGGGATGAGAAGAGCCACTTTGTGTTTGTATGAGGAAGAATCTGGATTTTTTTTTCAAATTTTTTGTTTGTTTTGGGGCCATACCTGGTGACGCTCAGGGGTTACTCCTGGCTATGAGCTCAGAAATCACTCCTGGCTTGGGGGACCCTATGGGACGCCAGGGGAGAGGGGGATCAAACCTGTTCTAGGCTAGCGTGGGCAAGGCAGATGTCTTAGCACTTGCTCCACCACTCAGCCCCAGGATTTGGATATTTTTAATAATTTTCATTGAAACCAATGTGAATTACAAGTCTTTCGCAGTTATATTTAAGGTACATAGTGACAGTGAATTAGCAATTCCTACCACCAGTGTTGACCTCCTACCACTGTTCCCAGCATGCCTCCTATATCTTCACCCTTAGCCCCCTGGACTGCTAGTGTAACAGGTCCCTTTTGTATATAGCTTGTAGTAATTTGGGTCTCTTGATTCTGTTGTCATTGACTTTGGGTTGGGTCATTTTTTATTTCCACTCAATGCTCATGCGACAGCTTTCCACTTTGCCCCTGGTGTCATCCACTTTTTTTTTTAATTTGTAGGAAGCCATAGAAATATAAGGCAGAACAAGTTCTGCACTGCAGAATTCAGCAGTGCAGACACAAGTGCAAAAATGGTGGTGGTGATTAGGTTGATCCAAGAATTGGGTTGGTTTCACAGGACTCATAGAAGGACAAAGTAGTAAGTCTACTTGGGGGCATTAAACGTGGTTGGAGCCATGAAGCCATGGACAGACAGGAACATGAGTGAAATCAGGATCAGAATATTGTGGCTTCAGGAAAACCTTTTACGGTACTTATTTTGAGGTCTATCTGGGAGGATGTGGAAGCCTGGCTACAGTTACACCTAAATCAAATTTGGAGAGTTCCCAAAGCTCATTCCTAATGACTGCAGTTCATTAGAACTGATTTGAGCGAAACAGAAACCATTCATTCCCCAAGAGGGATGTATCACTCTTATTTTTGTCTAGCTCTTTGAGAAATTAAAATACAACCTCCTCACCCACATCATGAAGAGCCTTCTAACCAGATAGTTTGAACTTCCTTAAACAGATGTGACTAGTAGAATGAGATCCAGATTCCTGAAATACATCCTTCATCCAAGTGATAAAGCTGATCAGAGCCTCCATTGTGCCTGGTCTCACCAAGGCCTATGTGTGCATAAGGTCTAGCAACAGCTTCTGGAATATTCTGGATATATTCCAGCTACCAGTATGATGGTTAGTTTTCCTGGGGAACCTGTGAACAGTTCTATATTCTTCTTGAACTAGGAAATGTCTCCTAAAGTCTCCCATGTGCTGTCACCACGACTCCTGTCTTCTACACATTCTGTCCAAGTCAGAAATGGAGAAAGGCTCACTGCATACTTTGTTGCTTAGCTAAGAAAACAGAGACCCTCAAGGAGTCTCTTCAAAGCTCAGATGAGTCTGGGGATCCAATCTAATGTGCTCCTCCTACATCAAATTTCTCTTCTCCTTGATACCCACATACCGAGTGTCCTCCATTTGCAAATGCTTTCTCCTCATTGACCTAATTAAAAAACAACAACGTCTTTTTGGTTTAACACATAAGAATGTTCTACAGTTGTGGGGTTGGGGAGATAGTATGGAGGTAGGGTGTTTGCCTTGCATGCAGAAGGATGGTGGTGGTTCAAATTCTGGCATCCCATATGGTCACCTGAGGCTGCCAGGAGCGATTTATGAGCATAGAACCAGGAGTAACTGCTGAATGCTGAGGAGTATGACCCAAAAACCAAAAACCAAACCAAACAGAAACAAAACAAAAAAGAATGTTCTACAATTGAATGGCCCTCCAAGTCAGCCCATCATATATAATTTTTATCTTATTTCTTGTGTACCCTGAGAACTTTCTTTTTTTTTTCCTTGGGGTAAGTAAGGGTTGGGGGACAATGGGAAAAGGGGCTGTTGACCCGGTCTAGATGGACATCTTGCACTTCACCTTCCAGAACCACTGTAAGCTCAGCCCCGTACCCTGAGACCATTCTAAATTCTTGGAGAGGCAATTTAAATATGCCTATTAGACCTTCCTAGGTATTTGTTGTCTCTGTCTAGGTCTAGGACAACAAATATTTCTCAACGTACAATTCAGAGACTTTTCATATTTGAGGATATGAATGTGATTGTTGACACAGAGATGCAGATATCAGGTCAGAATTGAGGCCAGGGAAGATCAAAGTCAGGAAGGGAAGAGCAGGGCAGGCAGAGCAAGGGTCCTGCATGACTATGTTCCTTAGTTTGGGGTCCTCTCACTAAGCAGAACAGCCAGGAGGTAATTCACACATCAGAAACCTAGTACCCCAGAACTCAGAAGGTGATCAAAGGGCAAGTATTCTCTTGATTTCCTCTGACACTTGAGCTTTGAAAATTGAAGGGGGGTGGATTGTCATCTCTCTGTGTCTCCAATTCTGTCCTAATTTTTTCTTATAAGGATAATGGCTCCTTGGGAATATGGTTTCTTAGTGTTTCCATTGGACCTCATTTTAATTTAATTGTCTCCTTAAAGCCATTCTCCTTTAAGGAGGCAATTATCATGCTGAAGCACTGAGGGGATATTCTCTCTTGAACATAGTAGACCATACCACTCACCAAGTAAGGTTAGCGGGCCTAAGGCTTCATGGATAGAGGCCTATGCAGGTAAGTGTGTGGTGGCAATACTGATGGGACACTCTCCCACTCTTCATCATGATACCTGCACGTCATCTCGGGAGAGTGGAAAGTGTATGGCTATGTGCAGAGGAAGGGGTTGGGGGATCTGTTGGGAGATCATGAGCTTTTATTAATAAAAAGTTTCACAAAGTTTGCCTCTCTTGTGATCCAATAAAACCCCAATGAGCCTCAAGGGAAGAATGGCTGGAGGATCTTCGCAAGGACAAGTCTCAGAACTAGAAAGAATTTACATAGATTGAGACCAAGGGTTTCACTTCCTGGGAAGGATAGTTAATGAAAATGGTGTCTGGAAGGCTTTCATATTTAAAGATAAAAGCCAACTTTCCCTGACTGGAGTGTTGGCAACTGATTGTACAATAGCCATAGCACAATTGTATTGTGATGGACTCTTATTTTTACTATTGAACAATGATATAAGATTTTAAGAGGTCCTCTTGAAATCTTGGTTTCCACACTTGAAACTATTTCTCTATAAAGTAGTTTTAGTTTGTTCTGTTTTTGTTGTTGTTGTTGTTGTTGTTGTTGTTTCCCTCCAGAATGACAAGTGCTTAGCATTTGGGGCTAGGAAAGTTCACGGTGGTATATTTTGAGACCAAAGTACAAAACATTTTTTTTTCCAGGGGAGGGCGAGGGCTAAGGCAGGGTAAAAGGAGAAATCACAAATATTTTTTAAAGTCATATCCTGGTTTGCAACTCAGTTTTTAAAGTACTTTCCATTTGAGTTTCATGACCCATGCAAAAAACATCTTTCAAACAGATTGAGCACACGGGAATGATATAGCAGCATTTTGCTATTACAGTAGTTTATATTAGTGTTATGCTACTACAATGGTAGTAATAATATTCAACTAACACAGCCCAAACTCACCTATTTTCCTAGAGCTCTTTGGCACTTTCCACACACCAGATACTACATCCCAGCCTTGAACATGACAGACAGGCTCCCACCTCCAGGGATTTATAGAGTGTTAAGTGCCTAGGGTGACCTAATGGGGAGGCAACAGCAGGCTTAGTATGAGATGAGAAAAAGAGGTAGATAGAAATTGGATCACACCCTGGGAAATGCTGGGATGATTGAGTACACAGAAGTGAGAGGTTCCAATGCATGTTTTTTTAAAAGATTGTGTGATCTGCTATGTGGACACATGATTCTATAGGTCAACACTAATCAAGAGTTCTAAAGAGAGAGAATACATCAGAATAGAGCAGTGAAGGTGGAACAAGAAGGCCACCAAATGAGAACACCCACAAGCAAAAAAGGTCTGCTTAAAAAGAGAAGAGTCCGGAAACGAGTTTACCAGGTGCCCATCAAACAATTATGGCTGTGAACAATCTCCTTGTAAATGGGCTCTTTCTCCTGAAATAGGAAGCAGAGAAAGAAGGAGCACAGCTTCCCATCAACACACCAGCAATGAGGCTAGAAAAATCACCTATCTGCTGAATGATAGAGGATAGTTCAGTGTAGAGACTAGAGTTAGAATAGGAGCCGGAAGTTGAGACAACTGTGTTCCAATCTCATTTTTCCTATAATTTCCTGACCTCCAATACCCTCTCTCTCTCTTTTTTTTTATCAACTTCCTGTCTTGTAGGGCAACACTAGCCATATGTTGCCATTAAAATTTTAACCTGACATTTAGTTCCTGCTTGTGTGTGTTCTCTGTTCCATGCCCCAGGGTGTTATTCCAGTTCTAGTCACTCCTTGCTCCTAAAGGTTCACTTGAGTTCATTCATGGGCATCAACTGCTACATCGAGCTGCATGTGTATTCTAGAAGAGATTGTGATCCCACAAAGCAGAGCTCCTAAGATCTGAGGGATGGATGTTAATGATCTGTTTTGGGGGGCAGCAACCAAATTGGAAAGTAGAAAAAAAGGAAATGTCATTGACTGGGCATCAAAGAAGAAGTTAGGGTCCTTGAACAACAATGATGAATAAAAGAAACAGTATACATGTTTCTTACTTCCCTGAAATTCCGGGAGTTGGTTTCATATCTATTTTAACACCCAATGCTAAAGAATGGAGCAGACATGCATGTGCCTGCATAATCAAAACACAGCTGGGAGGCCTAATTTTAGGTTCACGAGCATCAGTAATGTCCCTCCATTTAGTGAGCTTAGCCTGAAATCCTGGAGTGCAAGGCATCAACGAGACATTGGGAAGAACTCGTCCAGAATTAGAAGCACAGGTTTCTGAACCTGGTTTCCTCGGAGGAGATCAGACACTGGGTGTGCTCTACTGGTAACCTTATAATTAGCACAAAGGACAAACTCTTGGACCTTTACTTGTTAGGGAAAGCTCTAATAAGAGCAATCTCCCAGGTAGTCTGGGAAGACACACTTTATTAAGACCAGGCTTGTGGTGTTTGTCTTGCAAGCTGCCGACCCAGGACAGATCTGGGTTTGATCCCCAACATCTCATATGGTCCCTGAGCTTACTAGGAGCGATTTCTGAGTGCAGAGGCAGGAGTGCAGCCAGGTGTAGCCCAAAAACAAAACAAAAACAAAAGCAAAACAAATCATAAGACCAGAGTTATCTGGTCTTATCTTACCAGGCTACATAGAGATATTTCTGGGGGGAGGGATAGACATTTAGCTGGAATAATGCTTCCAGGTAGTAGTAGTATTCCTTATATTTATCAGGTAAATCAGAGAAATGGGGATTCCATTTCTCATTGTCATAGAATTTTGGGCCAGTTATGTGTTGTCTCTGTCTCTCCATTTCTTGTTTATAAGATGATGCTTATAATAACATCTACCTGTAGCAAGGTCTCTACTGGTGAAATCAGAATGGTGCCTGGAATAAAGCAAACACTCAGGAATTCCTAATTATGATGATGAACTGATGATTTTGACTTGAGTCCATCAGTCTTAACAGTACAAGGTGAGGCAGTGATCGCCTGGGTCCAAACCTGACTCTGTCCCTAGCCTGGATAGTTATTCTGGGAACCTGAGCAAAAGAACAAATTTCACTG
This sequence comes from Suncus etruscus, assembly GCF_024139225.1. Lineage (NCBI taxonomy): Eukaryota > Metazoa > Chordata > Mammalia > Eulipotyphla > Soricidae > Suncus > Suncus etruscus. Next base: position 44,219,040 of record NC_064865.1, on the reverse strand, counting down.
TGTCTCAGCAGTTTGTTAATAAAAATCAAGTTAATAATATGGGCATATTAATCACCTCTTCTTTAGATAATAGCTATGAGGATTAAAGAAGCAAATATATGTAAAACAATACAAAGAGTGCCAGGTATTTATACAGTAAGAGCTGGTAAAAAGCTCACTGCTATTATTATGGTTGTTGTTAGTACATTCTCCTTATAATTGCATATTGCCTCAACTTTCAAAGACAAAGAGTGCAGTAAAGTTTACTGGAGGTTGAAATGAGGTAAAGCCTCATTTCCTCCAGGTTTGAAGAATCAGAGGGAACTGTGCCATCTTACAGGTTACCAGTTCAGTTAACCAGCAAATATTTGTGGAATGGGTACAGTATGTCCAGAACCAGCCACTGTTGTAAACATCCAGTAGCTTTTGTGCTGCCAGTTCCTGGAGAAGGAAGATTGAAGAGATGGCTGCCGGCACAGGTCAATCTAGTCCTATCTGGTTTGCCAAGGGAAACATTCTCAAGTGCTACAAGTCTCTTGAAAACACTGCCCTTGCAAAACCAAGAACCAAACAGAGAAGTTGTCTTGGATCCTCTGACACACCTCTTTCCTGTTTCCATGTATGATTTGGGCCCAATACAAGGAGCCAGAATCAAGTTAAAGTTGGTGGTATTTCTCTCTCTCTTTCTCTCTCTCTCTCTCTATTACTCTCTCTATTCTTCTCTCTCTCTCTCTCTCTCTCTCTCTCTCTCTCTCTCTCTCTCTCTCTCTCTCTCTCTCTCTCTCTCTCTCTCTCTCTCTCTCTCTCTCTCTCCCCTGTCCTGGACACATCTCACCATGGCTGGCATGGGGATTGTAAAGACAAGAAAATGGAAGCCAGGAGACTCAGGACAATGATAGTCCTCACTTTCTGTGTCATTGAGGTCACTGGACACTCTTGTCTCCCCTGTCCTCAGAAAGTGTCCTCAAGGAGCAGGTATAGCAGTGAGACAGAGACAGTCGTGAAGGGTATCCTCCTGCAGAACACACAGCAGTCTCAAGTATGTGCCATCTTGATCCCCACTCCTGTAACAGCTTATGTGTCTAAGTCATGACATGCTATGAGTGGATCACTCATCTGTGGAGAATTAAAAGTACAAGGCATGTTTATAATGTGAAGGGTATCCTCCTGCAGAACACACAGCAGTCTCAAGTATGTGCCATCTTGATCCCCACTCCTGTAACAGTTTATGTGTCTAAGTCATGACATGCTATGAGTGGATCACTCATCTGTGGAGAATTAAAAGTACAAGGCATGTTTATAATGTGCTTTCTCTCATTCTTTCTAAGAAGGATCCAGCCTTATGTGCCCACCTTCCTTCTCAGTTTTTCCAAAATCCAAACAGAGGGTTCACTAAGGTGGAATCTCCAACCTGACTTCAGGGATAGAGGGAGGGATCTCCTGGCTAGAGGAACCACATCACCTGGACAGAAGACCTGTGGGAGAGGAGACAGGAGGCACCCAGGTAAACAGAAGAGATGAGATCTCAGCAGCCCTGGCTTTAAGTTATTCTTAAAGAAATTTAACCTCCTTTCCTAGTGAGGCCAGCATCACTTTCTAGAATTTTTTCTTTTCTCAGACCTTTGAACTTTGCCTCTCAAGAGACAAACTGGATGGCCAAAAAGTGGTTATAGAACTTATTGGGTTCTTCAGTCCATCATCCTTTGCAGGAGTTCAGGAAGAAAACAGATTTTGCTTGACATTTTCTTTACTACTCAGAGCGGGGGGAAAAAAAGAGAGGCCATTTCTCTGACCGGAAATGGCCAGAAATAGCATCCCTCTTCTCACTCTTTTTCTCCTTTGCTTGCTTTCAATTGAAGTCAATTAGACAGCAAACCAGATTGCCTAACCTGCAGCTGAACATGCCTGAGGTTCTTCTCTACTTATTTATTTATTTAGTTGCCTTCCCTCCTTCCTCCTCCCTCCAGCACCTGGATTTTGCAACTTGTCTGGTTCAACATTTCACCGGCTTGGTTAAGGATCTTGTAAGGAAATCATTTATAATAAAGCTGGTATGCTCGGGTTTATCATTTCTAAGTGTGGGTCAGGATTTAGTTCGCTATGTTAAACTCTCCATGCTGCATGTGATTTGTCAAGCTTTGTCAAGAACAAAAAGTTCCAGGATGTGCAAAGCAGGACTGCTTGGTTTCCATGGAGATACTGCTAGTTAGGCTATGGAAATCCTGAAAAGGCCAGAGGATGAGTGACAATACAAGGATTTAGCGGCTGATCTGAAGAGCCAGACTGAATTAATGAGATTTTTCACAGAGCGTTATTAGCAAGGCTAGCACCGTATGGCTCTTAGGGCCCCGGGTTCTCAGCTGCAGTCTCGAAAACAGAAATGGAAAGATTTAATTGCTATTTTTTTAAACCCTCCAAGATGATTTTAACCTATACCATTTTGAGGTTGTAATAAAACCCAAGGTTCTCATGCCCCCCCCCACCATCACTCAGTTACTGTTATTGCTGTGTTTGGGGTGATGGTTGCCCTTTATCTGTGTGGAGATGGGAAATTCAATAGTACTTATTATATTGAGCAGTTAATTCCCACATACTGTGAACACATTACTGTTTAAAGTAGGTTATCTAGAGTTCCATTTAGAGCTGGGGGAGAGATATCATGTCACTGGCTTGATCCCTGTGAGGGCAATATTCATTATTTATTATAGACCAGTGATGGAAACTCATAGCTCTGGCAGGACATTGTTTGTATACTTATCTATCCGGGGCTCTGGCTTTCTGGAGTTCAGATGCATATCTCTGCAAATGTAATTTGCTGGGTTTATGCATCTAATACCACTAATACCGCTGCCTATGCCGTGGACACCAAAAGAAATAACAGACAGAAAGGCCTTGGCTCACCATCTCCTGGGATCTACTTCCTCCAACGTTTGGGAGCCAAGCTCTCAAAGGGACTTCTTTTTTCTTTATAAAGACTGAGGCCAGAATTCTTCATTTCCACTACCCATCCCACACTTTTTTTTTTATTTCTGCTATTATGAACAGTGTAGGAATTAAGGGGTGGGATTAGTCCTGTTGACTTTTTTTTAGCTTCCAACATGCTCCTTGTGCAAAATCTTGGTAAAATGTCAGTATCTGCCACCTCCTGAAATCAGGCAGTGTGGGGCAGGAAAGCAGCAGGCCGGGCGCTGCTCTTTCTTGCTAGTTTGCAGAAGGGCACAAGCCCATATGTTTCTGGGAGACCTAAAAGCATACTGTTGCTGCTGAGTAATCCACAACAAAAGCACATGCAGCCTGCATTCCCCGGATTCTTGTACAGTAAACTAATCCACTTAATCTCACTGTTAGCTTCCCCGGGCGGGAATTTCACAGTCTCTTTTGATTTAGTGGCTTGTAAATTCTCTGATTATGTGCCTTTGCCCTTTTGTTATTGCTTATTCCATAAATGATCTTGTGAGGAAGAAGATATCAGGAAAGTTGAATTAGGGGTCAATGTGCCCACTGTCTTCCCTCTCTGTTTTCTCTTTATTATCGATGCTCATTAAATGCTAGAACCCTCCCTTTTGTCATTGATTCTACCACCTGTGACAGTTTTACTTTTTAAATTCTTTTTTTCTTTTTGGAGGGAGGGCACACCCGACTGCACTCAGGGGTTGCTCCTGGCTCTGTGTTCAGAAATCGCTCCTGGCAGGCTTGGGGGACCATATGGGATGCTGGGAATTGAACAAGGGTCCACCCTGGGTCTGATGTGTGCAAGGCAAATGCCCTACCACTGTGCTATCTCTCCAGCCCCACTTTTATTTATTTTTATTATTTTTATATAAAATCTATTTTTATATAAAATCTTTTATTATTTTTATATAAAATCTAATTTATTTAAGCACCATGATTACAAACATGATTGCAGTTGGGTTTCAGTCATAAACTTCCCCATTCAACATTCCCACTACCAATGCCCGCCCCCTCCTTTCCAAATCCTTGCCTGTATTTGAGACAGGCATTTTATTTCTCTCACTCATTAAGATAGTCATGACAGTTGTTAGTGTAGTTGCTTCCCTAACTGCACTCACTGCTCTTTGTGGTAAGCTTCATATGTGGGCCTGTCCCTCCGGCTCTCATCTCTATTGACTCTGGTCACTTTTTAAATTCTTGAATGTGTCTCATGTAATCTATGCCGGATCCTCCTAGCCAAGCCTATATCTTACTTTATCTCCTTCAAAGATTTGTATGTTTCCAGGTACACTTGGCATCTAACCCAGGACACTGTGTGGTAGAGCTAAGAGCTAAGGGCCATGATGACCCTTGAAAGAACTTGTCTTTGAGACCCAGTTCTGCCATTTGGTAGCTGTGAACTTGTAGACAAGTCACTTAAACTCTCTGGTGTTAACTCCTTCACCTCAACGTGAAGATTAAACATCACACATAGGCTATAGTACATTGTCAAAAATTTTGGACATGGACATTCATCTCTCTGATGAGTATATTTTGTATAGTTATGGGCACAGTAATAGGGCATCGTCTTAAACCCTTTGGGTTTTTTTTTTCTGATTTCTCTGCTTAGACTAAGAACAGACGTTTTCCATTCACATTGTATTTTCTTTTCTTTTCTTTTCTTTTCTTTTTTTTTTTTTTTTTTTTTGGTTTTTCCGGCCACACCCTTTTGATGCTCAGGGGTTATTCCTGGCTATGAGCTCAGAAATTGCCCCTGGCTTGGGGGAGACCATATGGGACGCCGGGGGATCGAACCGTGGTCCTTTCCTTGGCTAGTGCTTGCAAGACAGACACCTTACCTCTAGCGCCACCTCGCCAGCCCCACACATTGTATTTTCTAATTGCATATAGATTGAGTTAGGATTCCCCTGATTCTCTTAAATTGTTTAGCAAAATATTTGGGGAAATTTACCTTGGATTGAGTATCACATGTGAAAATGTGAGAGAAATAATATTTAGTTGAAAATCTGTAACTTTATTTAGGTTCTTAGACTTTTGAATTGAATAATAAAACACTTGAACTGTACCTACCGAAAGGAGAAGTTAAAATGAAGAGGAGAAAAATAGAAATAAAGGGTTTTTACTTATTGTTGTTCTTTTTATTTTTTGCTTATCATATTCTTTTATTAATGTGAAGCACTTTGACTTACAATATTGTTTATGATAGGATTTCACGCAGTATGCATTCCAATACCCTACTTTCCAGTGTTTCTTTCCCTTCATATAATCTCAGGATCTCCTCCATCTTGTTCTTCTTTTTTAATAATTAAAAATCATTTTGTTCATGTAATTATTTTTCAGATCCATCAGACTTCAATAAAGGAAGATTCTGTTTGGGCTGATCATAGCTCATGGTTTTTCCTGTAGTAGGATTATAGTTTTATCCCTGAGTCTCATAACAAACATAAACCCATAATGGGTTCAAAAATAAATAAAAACATTTATTTTGCCCTTGTTGGATGGCCCATATCTTTCAGAGAATGGAGAATATGAAGTTTTTGTCCAGAGACACTTGTAAGTACAAATAGTCCTGAGGTTTTAATATCCATGCTTAAACTTCTACAGCAAAAGCTCTGATTTCTCAACTGTATTATGTAGAAAATCAACACATACTCGAGAATTCAACAGTAGGAAACAGAGCAGCTCTTTAATTTTTAATATCGAATTACACATGGTTTCTATCTACCACCCTTTGACTTGAAGGCCTGGGGCCAGACAAAGGGCCTTGATGGAATTGGGTTCCATTTCTCAAAGTCTACCTGATGTTAGCAAATTACCTAACCATTTGGTGTCTGTGTTAGCAGTGTAGGACAGAGCCTCAAAGAGCAGGAATGGTCACAGTTACAAACTAAAGATCACATAAACCTCTTAAGTCATCCTAATAATTATCAAAATTAGGATCAACCTGACTCTTTCTGAAGAATCAGATAAGCCAGGCAGAGTTCTAAGCACTTAAATTTTAGTTTTATTTACTTTCTCACAATAATTTTCTGGGTTTTCTTGTTTTTTAGTAATTTTTATTGTGACCAAAGTGAATTACAAATCTTTCACAACAATATTTAAGGTACATAGTAACATTGAATCAGGAGCATTCCCACCACCAGTGTTGTCCTCCCTTCACCCCTGTTCCCAGCATCATCCCTTATCTCCTTCCTTTGCCCCCTGGAATGCTAGTGTAACTGGTTCCTTCTTGTACTGCTTGTGTAGAAATTGGGTATCAATTCTGTTGTTGTTGACTTTGGGTTTGGTCTTCAAGTCTGATTATTTTTTGTTTCCATTCAATGTTCATATGACTATTTGCTCCTGGTACCCATCCATTTTATTTTCCCCCTCAATTTAGGAGGCAGAACAAGATGGTTCAAGTTATGTCTCACAATAATTTTCTATCGATAAGTTTCCATTCACATTGTACTTTTTAATTGCATAATATAAAGTTATGGTTACCCTGATTTTCTTAATTTTCAAAATATTTTTGGAAATTTACCTTGGATTGTGTATCACATGTGATAATGTGATACTATATAGTATATATATGTATATGTATATATATATATATACTATATTGTACCCTTTATAAAGCTATAAAGGATATAGAGGTAGAGCACCTTTCTTTAAAGCAGCATTATATTCCCATTGTCCTACTCTGCTGGCACTTGTGTGTTCCCTTGTTATGTTACAGAGTGATGGCCAAAGTTGAACTCAGTACTGGTAGCACCTGGAGCTATTCTCTGAAGAGACAGACTCCTACAATCCAGCCCATCTCCACAAGAACAGATGCACCCCTGGAGCAGAATGAGAACATCCTTTTTATTTATCCAACTGCCCTTTTTTAATTTTATTGCTCCACAACAATCCAGTTCTGTAGCATTTGGACCAGTATTTAAATAAAATCTCTTAATTCTCCCTAAAGTAGATTTCCACCTGTACAATGGGAAACTGCATCCTCTCAAATCTCTTTTCAAGATGAAATGAGGTATGAAGATGGGTTGATGTAAAAGAAAGGCATCTTTGGTTTCTTTGGATTGTGTTGAGCTTTTAACAGAAATTTGGACTCAGTTAAGTCTCATTTAGATTTCACTCTGGCTTAAAAGCAAGACTTGACTAGTGTGAGTTTGATCCTTCCACAGCTTTATTGTCTGGATCAGCAGTGTACTAGGAACTGAATTACAGGATATGTACCTTTTATTTGTAAGGGTGAGTGTTTCCAAGAAGTGCTCAGGACATTCAAGGGTTCACTTTCCCTGATACTCGACCAATCAGGTCAGATGATACCATGCGTGGGCCCAACAACATAGTTGTCCTTGGGCCCCAATTACGTTAAGGGCTGCCAGAACTACACTCAATGTACTCACAGAGTTATGCAATGCAAGGCATAAAACCTAGGTCCCTGTTCATGCAAGTCATGAATGCCTGACCACTGAGCTCTCTCCCTAGCCCTTAAATGCTGTCAAAAAAGACAATAGACACATTGGATTTCTTAGAACAGGATCTTTAAAAGTTAATGAGCCAGAACTAAATATTCAAACAAAAACTGTTCTACTAATTACAAAGCAACTGAAACAACATAGAAAGATAGTTGGTTTTATGAAGTGATTCCAAGAGAAAGGAAGAAAGGGGGGCAAAGAAGGAAGGAGGGGGAAAAAGAGAGAAGAAAGGAGAGAAATGGAGGAGGGAAAGGAGAAAGGAAGAATGGATACCTCGAAGAAAGAAGGAAAGAAGAAAGGAAAGGAAAAGAAAGAAGGGAAAGAAGGAAGGAACGCAAGAAACAGGGAAGGAGGGGAGAGAAAAGGAAGGAAGGATAGAACAAAGAAAAGAGAAAGAATGAAAGGAAAGGAGGAAAAGAAAGATCTAGACTATTTTAGTTGTTTGTGGCTGTTTTAATTTGCCACATATATTACTCATTTCCATTTCATGATTGAATATTGTATTCTAATAGTCTATATATTTCCTTTTTTTTACTATCTTGGATCTGGTACTATAGATGCAAATTTTAGCAGTTGGTATATTAACTGTGAATATTTCTAGGAATATTAAACTAAACAAGATACTAGTTCTCTCATTGTCCCATCCATAGCATTGAATTTAACAGGAACCATCCTCTATTAAGCATCTTCATATAAAGGGATACACCTAGTTGTATTACCTATTGATTGTTTCTAATCTTAGCTCTTCCCATATAAATAATATGATATTATGCAAGTCATTTCACCTCTAAATAATTCACTTCAACTGTAAAACAAGAAGCTCTAAAAACAATAATTCTTTGATGTTGTCAAGTCTTGAACCCTATCTTCTTTTTATTACAACCTAATTTTCTGACTGTCATTTCACTTCCCCCCCCCTTTTTTTTGTTCACTGCTAGACAAGGAAATAAATGGAAAACCAAGCTTCAGATAAACTAATCAGTGCTAATGAATGTTAATGATTTAAGGGGTTTCACTTCTACAGGGATTTGAATTTTAATAGGTAAATTCCATTTCTTAGTTCAAAAATTATTGTCTTGTGCTGGTTAAGATTCTGTTATTCCTGTGAATTGAATGCTTTAACCTAGATTTTTCTGAAGTGCATACTTGAAAAAAGAGTTCTTTGGTCAAATTCAAACTTTAAATATAGCACATTAATTTCAACTTCTGCCTAGGATAAAATGAAAGAGCCTGGATTTGGCTTCCTTTTGAATCTATGATCATGACACTATTTTATTTAAAATAAATTTTTATTAAAACAATCATGATTTACAAAATTATTTACAGTTGAGTTTGCACATAATCTCATCACTAGTGTCATCCTCCCTCTTCCAATGTTCCTTGAGTTTATCTTCTACCTCCCACTCTCAATCTCTCAACTCTCTTAACAGGCATCTTTTGAGGTTTGGTTATTGAAGCTTGGGTCTCATTATTTCAGTGTTGACTCTGTGGTTTGAATATTTAGTTCTGTCCTTCCTTACTACCACCAATATACCCAAATCCCCTTGACCCTTGGTCCCCCTTATTTCACATCTATCTTTATACCTCTTCATTCTATTTCTTTCCTTTTCCTCACTATACTCTGGGGCTAACAGTATTTTAGAAAAACCCCATTTAAATCATTGCATTTCCCTATGCAGTTATTTTAAATGTCATATATAAATGATGTCATTCTGTATTTATCATTCTTTGTTAAAAAGAGAACAATTCCCAGGACTAGAGAAATGGCACAGTGGTAGGGCATTTGTCTTGCACACAGCTGACCCAGGACAGACCTGTTTCAATTCCCGGCATCCTATATGGTCCCCCAAGCCAGGAGCGATTTCTGAGCGCATAAGCAGGAGTAACCCCTGAGCGTCACCGGGTGTGGTCCCCCAAGAAAAGGAACAATTTCTGAGAATGATTATTATATAGAAAAGTACAATGATTCCCCCCCCCCCCGAATTGAAAACAAATATGAATACTCTGGGTCTCTTAATTTACTATGTTAAGAGAACTTCTAGGGTGAAGAATAAGGAATGACAACCTAGATAGAGTTGAGGAGAAAGGCGCAGCTGAAAATAAAGCTAAGAAACACTGGGTTTTGTTTTCAATAACATACTTCAAGTAAAAACTATTTTAGATATACTGAAACTTAGATAATTCAGTGTAGGAAATGCAAACAAAATATTGGAGAGATCCTCCCATAGAAAGAAGCTAGTTCTACAACAGGCCCTAAAATGATAATGAATGAACAACACTAGGAAGTACCAAAATGTAGATAAGTCCACGCCAACACTATTTGATTAAAACAAAAATAATAATGTCTTGTGATGATTAATTACATATAGATCTAGAAAGCAGAAAAATAGTAGCATAAAGAGTTAGGGAAAACTAAATATTGTGATCATTTTAAATATGCAAAGTGTTAAGTGAAAGCAGGTTCTAATAAATCAAGTTTATTTATTGCGATCTCTGGGAACCCATCAAAGTACTAATGCATAAAGATATAACTAAAATTTTAATAATAAAAAGAAAATGGAATAAATTCAAAAGCTGAGACCAAAGGAAACAAAGAACAGATAAAACAAATAGAAAACAAACAGCTGTACAGCTGTAAGAAGATATAAAATCACATTTCTCAGTGATTATGTATATGTAAGATTCATTTACAAGATACTCTAGTATACTCTAGTATCTAGATACTCTAGTTAAAAAATAATTGAAGACTGGTGTGATAATACAGTGGGTAAGGCATTTGTCTTGCATACAACCAACCCAGATTCCATTCCTGGCACTTCATATAGTCACCTAGACCTACCAGGAGTAATCTCTAAGTATAGAGTCAGCTATAAGCCTTGTGCACCACCAGTGAGTTCCAAAAAAACAAATAAATAAATATAAAAAATTGTCAGATTATATTAGACTGATAAACTGCTGACAAAGACATGTCTTAAATGCAAGAAAGTGGAAAGTAAATACCATGTAACCACAACCAACTGAAATTATCTTTTATTAACTCTATACCAGCCCAGAAAAAGTACATTAACACAGGAAGCATTTCTAGTGATAAAGATAACATTTTTTTTTTTTGGTTTTTTGGGCCACACCCGGTAACGCTCAGGGGTTACTCCTGGCTATGTGCTCAGAAGTTGCTCCTGGCTTGGGGGACCATATGGGACGCAGGGGGATCGAACCACGGTCCGTCCAAGGCTAGCATAGGTAAGGCAGGCACTTTACCTTTAGCGCCACCGCCCGGCCCCAAGATAACATTTTTGTTAAAAATTCAGTTGATGAAACCAGAATCAACAATTCAATACAATGATATAGCAATTCAATTTTTGTTTGTTTGTTTTTGGGTCACACCCGGCAGTGCTCAGGGATTTTTCCTGGCTCTACGCTCAGAAATCGCTCCTGGCAGACTCAGGGGACCATATGGGATACCGGGGTTCGAAACACTGTCCTTCTGCATCAAGGCAAATACTCTACCTCCATGTTATCTCTCTGGCCCCAGCAATCCAAATTTTTAATGTAACTAACACTAAACTTTAAAGTCTATGCATCAAGGAAGTTTATCAGTTGAAAGGAGAATTAGATAAATTTACAATTTACTGGAAAAGTTCCTACTTCTCACTTCTCACTCAATAATTAATAAAATAATTAATAAAAAATTTTAACTTCTGCCTAGGATAAAATTAAAGAACCAGGATTTGGCTTCCTTTTGAGTCAATGATCATGATGATATTTTATTTAATATAAATTATTATTTAAGCAATCATGATTTATGAAATTATTTACAGTGGAGTTTGTACATGATCCCATAATATTTAAATATTGTGAACAAATCTGATTTGATTGACATGAATTAAAAAATACATTTTTTAAAAGTAAAAACAGATTTTATTTGGAGACACTCAAGATGGGGAGGAAGATAATGTGTGTGTGTGTGTGTGTGAGAGAGAGAGAGAGAGAGAGAGAGAGAGAGAGAGAGAGAGAGAGAGAGAGAGAGAGAGTTTGTGTAATGAGTCGCGTGCTCAAGAGAGAACAGTTTCTCCAAAGGCAGAGAGAGCCCAGTACACAGCCCAGCATGAAAGTAGGAAAGACTACATCAGAAGAAGGTAGATGTGAGCAACTTGTAGTCCGGCATCATGTTCCCAGGTGACACAAATACGCTGAAAATTACACTTTTAAATTACAGAATAATCTCTTTCCATGTGGGAGAGAGAGTTAATGTTACTCCCAGAAGTGTTTGAGGAATGTTCATGGCTTGATGCTCACGGGTCACTCACAGAGATGCATAGGGAGATTTACTAAACAAATTCTGGTCTGTACCATATTGATTAACTTGAAGACATTGTATTGGCAAAGGTACTATTTAATTTCCATTTTTTAATTTAATATTATTAAGTTTTATTATTATTAAGTTATTATTAAAAGTCCAATATTATTTTTTAATTTTTTTTATTTTATTTAAACACCTTGATTACTTACATGATTGTGTTTGGGTTTCAGTCATGTAAAGAACACCACCCATCACCAGTGCAACATCCCATCACCAATGTCCCAAATCTCCCTCCTCCCCACCCAACCCCTGCCTATACTCTAGACAGGCTTTCTATTTCCCTCATACATTCTCATTATTAGGATAGTTCAAAATGTAGTTATTTCTCTAACTAAACTCATCCCTGTTTGTGGTGAGCTTCATGAGATGAGCTGTAACTTCCAGCCCTTCTCTCTTTTGTGTCTGAAAATTATTATTGCAAGAATGTCTTTCATTTTTCTTAAAACCCATAGATGAGTGAGACCATTCTGCATTTCTCTCTCTCTCTCTCTCTGACTTATTTCACTCAGCTTAATAGATTCCATGTACATCCATGTATAGGAAAAAATAGATTCACAGTGGAAGTATGTGATTTAACCCTAAGATAAATCAAATTAAATGCCTATCAATAGTACATTAGAGAAATGGAAAAATGGTACAGAGATTAAGTCACTTGCCTTACATGTGGCTGCAACAACAAGTCAAATCCTAGTCCCTCACCACCAATGGCCTCTTGAGCACTGCTAAATGTGCCGCCCCCCCCCCCCCAGCACAGAGTAAGTGCCATCTCTGATCAGAGAGCCATGAGTGGCCCCTGAATACAACATCAGATATGGGCCAAAAGAAAAATAAATGTAGAACTAATTACAGCAATAAAAAAAGAATAGACAATCATCTAGTTGTTATGGATGAATCTGTCACAGAATTGACAATAAGTATTAGAAACCATACTGAGATTAGATAGTTGGTAAGCTGAACCCCACCAGAATTGATCCCTGAATACAGAGGCAGGAATAAGCCCTGAGCACTTCCACTTGTGGCCCTCAAATAAAACAATAACAAAAATTTTATATGTGATTCCACGATGTTTAATTTCTTTATTAATAAGATCTCTATAATTCAAATCAGAACAATGGTTCCCTTGGGAAGGGAGAGAATGAATAAGCAGAAATTATTTGAAAGTTTGGGGGATGTTATTGATTGTGAGTCTATGGCTGTGGTCCCTTTGTGAAAATTCCCTCAATTAAAAAGAAAGTTGGAAGCTAATTCAGATATTTTGCTTATGGAATTAATTTTCATCCTTGGCTGAATAGCTAAAAAGGTTGACATTACCCAAATATTTATTACATGTTCTTCTGCATATAAGATGATGCTAATCTGAGGCACTGGCTGAGGCTTAAAGACCCCACTGCTATGCACAACACTGTCAAAATGGCCCTGCTCATCTCCCTTGGCTGCACATAAGGCAAGTTTTTTCATTAATTCTGCTCCTTAACATTCTTTTGCCTGGCCTCATTGCTTGAGGCTATCAACCAACACTAATAAAGTACAGTATAAAAACTAGCTAAAAAGTATACCTCTTCATCCTGCACAAAAATTACAGTGGGAAAGAAGTTCCCCCTTCAACACAGATCTCCCTGTGACATGGAAAGTCACCAGGAGGATCTCTGTTTACACACAAATCTGTTCCAAGCTGTAATAAAAAAAAATGAATCTGTGTTGCTGGTTCATCTGCTTCTTGCACGTTTCTAAGCAATGAAAGCATGTTGACTTATTTGACAACCTTGAAGTTCTGTGAGGTAGTTATTTCCCTCCCACACGTCATTGGAGGTGGGAAGTTTGGGAGGTAATTAGGTCATGATGGAGGAATCCTCAGGCTGTCCATATGAGGAACCCACAGGAAAGCAGTCAGAAATCTGCAGATGGACCACAAGACCACCACACTGGCACTCTGGTCCTCCAGTTTCTAGAATTTCTAGATTCCAGGAACTGAGAACTTGATATCTGTGATTTAATCACCCAAACTATGGCCTTTCATTATATTGGCCTGAAATAAGTTAGGTGAGAAGCATTATTGTGTCTCTTCTGAGGAGCTGGAGGACTAAGCTGAAGTCAAAGATTGCACAGCTAACAAGCAGAAAAGCAGGCTAGTAGAATTTTCTATAAGTCACTTCTCACCCCACACTTTCTCAGGCACTTAGTACACTCTGGAACTCCACAGTCGGGACATCAGTTTCAGAACCCCTCACCCCAAGAGATTATGTGCAATGTAAACTCTAGTGAGGGTAGCTGTGTACAATAGGTAAGCCCTGGCGCTCAACATTCAGAACTGGAGACAATGAGGAATATTAATGTTGCCTCTTCTTTTTTTATGGGACTAGTGTGTAGGGAGCAAAGTTAGAGGTGCTGCCTGTGTGCGCATGTAAATAATAAAAAAAAAATGGCAGAAAAATGTGAGTATCTATCAATTAGTTTTAGAGCAAATGCTTGGCCAGAAAAGAGAGCAAGCTTCTCTTATCGCCCTGGGTGCTGCTTTGCTTCCTCTTGGTGCCAGGCTCCAGAGCTCTCAGCAGTAAAGTTAATAAAGATTGATATCAGCAACAAATTCTGTCAACTTCCATGCTGCAAAACTTAGTCACTGTGCAAAATGGACCAAGGAAAATAAATAACCCGAGGAATGATGGAGTGGGTAAATATTGATGTGGACGCTGGGCGCAGGGAAGTTGGAGGAGACAGGAAAGAGCTTAGTAGCTGGCGAGTTCTTGTGCTGTCATGGAAGGCAGAAAGGGTTTTTCTTCTGGATTCTTGTTCTCAGGCTTTTTTCTTTTCTCTCAAGGTAGGAGGGTTTTCTGCAGACTAAATGATAAATTATTAGATTAAAAAGCATTCTAAAAATGAGTTTAATTGCTCTCAAAATATATTGGAGGCAGAAATAAATGGAATTGCATCTAGGAAAATTAGATCATAAAGAATATACAAATTCTGTCACCAGAACTTCTTGCCATGGACCTCTTCTAGATTTTATACCATGATTATTTATCCTTATCCTAATTTTTTATATGCACATTTTCAGTTCCATATTTCTAAAATCAGATTGAATCAACAGGTACATGTAATGTGACAGTATTGACTTCTATCTTCCCCAGTAGCTGTTATTAAATTAAAGTTTCTTGCCTAATGATTCTTTCATAGATGCAAGAAATGTGTGGGTAACGTATTTGTGCATTCCTTTTTTTTTCTTGTTTTTTAGGCCACACCCGGCGGTGCTCAGGGGTTACTCCTGGCTGTCTGCTCAGAAATAGCTCCTGGCAGGCACGGGAGACCATATGGGACACCGGGATTCGAACCAACCGCCTTTTGGTGCTGGATTGGCTGCTTGCAAGGCAAACACCTCTGTGCTATCTCTCCGGCCCCATATTTGTAGAATATGTCATATTGTACATTTATTGTGATAAGGCACATATATGTATACATAATTATGATTCACTAATTCAACTCAGGGATATTTCCCAAAGAATAGAAAACAAGGATAGAGATATATACTAAATACCAATATTCAAATACCATTATTCACAATAGCCAAAACTTGGGAATATATATAATGTATATAGAGGTACATATATTAACTTATATATACATAAATGACATAAAATTAGCCACTATCATCATTTTAGAAGTACTTGTTTTATTTTTAAATATAATGATCGTTCAACTAAGTTATGAAATAGTTGTACTTTGACACCAGATTTTTCATGTTAATAATATTTACAAGTATCTTTTCATGTCAGTTAATGTTTTTCTATGATCCATATGTCAACTGTTATTTTAATGACTAGTAATTTAATTGTGCATACGTACATATATACTTTGGAAAAAACCTATTGTTAACTATTTAGGTTATTCCCATATATTCTCTTATAAATTATGCTAAAATATTTTATGGCCATCTTTACAATCCTTCTTAATTATTTCATTGGTATAAACTCCTAAATGTCTATTGTTGAATCATTGATATGAATGTATAAGGCTTTTAATTCAGACTTCTAAATTGCCTCATTTTGTTTAAAAGAAAAAAATCAACAGCCCTTCAGTAAAGAACCACCCACACTACCACTTCCAACCCCAAAGATTTAACTAGAAAATATTTACACTTGTGAGAAAAAGAGAACATAGATATGAGAATCTGGTCAATGAAATAGAAATTGTACCAGTCAGCTCTTTGGCCAGATGGTCTGACAATTCTGGAAAGATGAAATTCTTTATAACATTCATCTTGGGTCTGGGGATAAACTTTTTTCAAAGAAATATGATTACTTTACTTTTGACCTAATTTTTAGATTTCTTATCTATCATTCTTGCCCAGAAAGTTGAAGAAAAACAAACAAAAAAAGGAGTAAAAATAAGTGTTATACCCAAGAGTCTCTCTCTAAGAATTACTTGAAATTCTAGAAAACTGGTGTGAAATTTCTATAGTAAAGGAATGAAAAGAAAGTGTATTATGGGTGTTACTAAATTAATACACATAGCCTGCTGAATATATATTATCAAAATTTTCTAAGGGAATTTTCTTGCCTTTGAAAGATGGAATGGTTTGACTGAAATCTTCCCATTTCATTCCTCCCTGTAACACTGACAAGGGGGAAGATTCACAGTCATCTTAGAAGTTAAGTGCAGTTATAGAAATAACTACACTGAGAACTAGCGTAATCATGTGAATGAATGAGGGAACTGGAAAGCCTGTCTAGAGTACAGGTGGGGGTGGGGTGGGATGGAGGGAGATTTGGGACATTGGTGGTGGTAATGTTTCACTGATGAAGGGGGGTGTTCTTTACATGACTGAAACCTAATCACAATCATATTTGTAATCAAGATGTTTAAATAAAGAAAAAAAAAAAAGAAGTGATGTGCTCTTGCCCAGTCACCTGTCTTAGTTCATTCAGGCTGCTTTTACATTATCCTCAGATACCTCAGTTCAGAAGCTGGGAGTTCCAACATCAGGGCTTTCGCAAATTTGATATTGAAAGAGGACTTGCTACCAGGTTCATCAAAGGAAATTTTATTACCATAACTTCAAATGAAGAAAAACAAGGAGTTTTCTGATATCTCTTTTGTAAGGTACTAATTCCATTCATAAAAATTCTACTTCTCTGGGACTGGAGTGGTGGCGCAGCTGTAAGGCGTTTGCCTTGCATGCGTCTGACCTAAGACAGACTGCGGTTCAATCCCCCAAGGACCCATATGGTCCCCAAGTCAGGAGTGATTTCTGAGTGCATAGCCAAGAGTAACCCCTGAGCATCACTGGGTGTGGCCCAAAATAAAAAAAAAATTAAAAAAAGAATTCCACTTTTCTGAATGAATCATCTCCCAAAGGTCACCACATTGAGAATTAGGATTCAACATCAATGGTACAGGTGGTGTACCATTGATACATAAGACATAAACAAGGGCATAAACAACCAACTGTAGCATCACTACAATAAAAATTATGACCTAACATAAAACAGTGATTCCAGTTACTGGCCGTGTTGGGTTTTCAAATTAAAATTGCATAGTATGATTTAAAAATAGTTATAGATAAATAAAATATAATAACCCCAAACTCTATATTATCTATTTGTATATAATACATATTGTTAATAATAATAAATTCATGATAAAGAAGCAAAGAATATATAATTTGAAGGACAATCTTTTCAAATCAATGGTATTGGAAAAACTGAACAGCTATATGCAAATGAGCAAAACCAGACCTTATCTTATTCCATACATAAAGATCAACTCAAAATGATTCGAGACAGTAATGTAAGACCTAAACCCATTGAAAACCTCTTGGAAAAAGTGTACTTGGTTTTAGTGATAAGTTATTTTTTTGGAGCGTATAATCAAACAAACACAAAACCTATTAAGTTGGTACACATCAAAAAAATCTAAAAATGCGATTGATTAAATGGAAGAAATCAGTTGCAAATCATTTATCTGAGAAGGAATTAGTATCCAAAAAGTTCATATAACAAATTAGGGAAAGTAATTTGATAAATTGGTATATGATTTGAATATTTCCTAATGAAGAGTTATGAATGGTCAATCACCAATAAGTATATAAAAATGTTGTAGAGTCATTACCAGGAAAATTCAAATCATGACTAATATTATTATTTAATAATATTATAAGAATAATAATTTAATAATTTTATAAGAATAATATTATTTCAAAACTGTTACAATGATTGTCATCAAAGGACAAGTGACTCAAGGAAGTAATGGGACATACCTTTTATATGCAAGACCTTGAGTTCCATTCTCAGCATCACCTGGCCTCTGAGTGCTGCCTAAAGTGACACAGGTCTCCAAGCTGTGATCCTCACAAAAACAAGAAGTAAAAAGAATTGGCGAGGAAGTGGAAAAGGGAAACCCTTGTGCACTGTTAAAGGGAATGAAGTTCCACTCTGAAAAAACAGTATGGAGTCTCTCAAGGCTTTAAAACTGTATTCCTGTATAATGAACAAGTTCTCGTATGAATACTTATTCAAAAGAAAATATGCACCTCCTGATCATTCTAGCAATTATAAAAATAGCCAAGATATAAAAATAGCTTGAGTACAAATCAGTTTGGGCACTCAAGGATGAATAGAATAAGAAAAAGTCACACTCAGATATACTGGGAGACTCAGCCATAAAACATGAAAATAGGGCCAAGAGATAGTACAGCTATTCATGCACGTCTAGGAATCATTCAACCAGGGTTCAGTTCATGGCAATACATAGTCCCTCAAGTACTCCAAGTGTGGCCTTGAAGGCTCCAAGTACTGTGCAAAGGTGGCCCTAATATCCCTTATCCCAAGAAGCACTGAGTCCTCTGGGCCCTTCTACTGACTAGCTGCTGAATTTGCAGAGAATCATGGGTAAGACCCCTGGACCTCCTGAGCACCTCTTGGGAGAGTCCACCTCCATAAAAAGGTAGAAGAAAAACATATTTATAACACTATGGATGAACCTTGAAGAGATTGTGCTAAGTAAATACCATATGAACTTGCTTATATGCAGAATCTAAATGATAACAAAACAAAGGTCATGGTTACAGAGAACAGATTGGTAGTAACAGAAGCCTGGAGTGGGTGATGTGTACAGTGAATGAAATAAAATAAGTACAAACCACCACTTATAAATAAGTAACTCATACACCTATTATACTATATTGCAATTTTTAAGTTGCAAAGGAAAAAGAACTTAGCAGTCTCATTTCAAAAAAGTTTCTGCACCTCTAGTATGCTACTAGATTTATTACAGTGATCAATTTGCAATATATACAGATACTAAATCATTATAAAGTCCATCCTAAACAAATATATAACATATGTGCCATTATATATTAATGTCATGTGTCATTTATAATCAATATGTCATTATTTATCAATTTAAAATAAGCAGTAACTCTCAGACATAGTGTACATCAGAATCATAAAAAACAGTGAGAAGAGATTGCTGGATCCCACCCTTACAGTTTCTGATTTAACAGGTCTGGGTAAAGTCCAAGAGTCTGTATTTATAACTACTTTTATTCACTGCTGAATAAAGATCAGACTGGGAGAACCACGGACTTAGATACTGTTTCTCATGTATCTCTAGTAGCTTGGGATGAGCATTTAGGTGACTGGTAGTATTTATTCTATGTACATAAATACTATCACAGGAATAGTAAAATATTCCAAAGAAATATATTGCAGATTCACCAATTATATGCTCTGAAGCAAGAATACTATTTCCTTTAATTTTGAAACTCAATTTTTTTGTTTCTGTTTTGTATTGGGGGACCACATCTAATAGTTCTCACAGTTCATGCCCAACTCTGAGCTCAGAGGTGGCTCAGGACACGGTTCAGTGTGAGAGATTAAATAAATCATATTCTCAGTTCATTGAGCTTGCTGATCAACAGCTCAAAGTGAGTGAAATCAGTTTACAAGGTGCATTAGGATCACAAATATATGAGACAAAATATATGAGACAACTTGCTGATCAACAACTCAAAGTGAGTGAATCCATTTACAAGGTGCAATAGAACCACAAATATATGAGATAAAGAAATATTTAAGAATGGTGGTAGATGTGGAAGACTAATACACACTTTTTTGTTTGTTTTTGCTTTGGGGCCACACCCCGTGATGCTCAGGGGTTACTTGTGGCTATGCACTCAGAAATCGCTCCTGACTTGGGGGACCATATGGGACGCCAGGGGATTGAACCACAGTCTGTCCTAGTTTAGCACGGGCAAGGCAGATGCCTTACCACTTGCACCACCGCTATGGTCCCTACTACACACTTTGTGAGGTCCTTCACACGTTGACTCTGACTTAGCTAAGTGACTTGGTCTATGAAGCAGCAGCAATTATACTGGAACAGACACTTGATAAAGCTCTAGATCTGTTTGGGTCTTTTTCACTTTAAATGCGATTTTTTGGAATCTATCTCCAAACCTTAGCTAAAATATGTTGTCCTAACTCAAGCTGAATATGAAGAATCAATTATGAGCAACCACATGGAGAAAGACCTTAAAAGGTTATCCAGCTCCCAGGTGAATGCAACTTCATGAACAAACTTAGTGACTATACTTGGTGCTAAAGAACCATCAACTGAACTCTGTCAACTAAGGACAGGACTAAGGAAGTTGTTATCATAGACCAGGATCAAAACAACAGTTATAGAAAAGTAATATATTTAAAAACCTAAAAAAAATTCAATAATCACATATGCAACTTCCCTTGGGTTAGTTTTGCTTTTATTTTAAATGCTTGGAAAGCAGTTCTGTGTTAAAATTTGAGAAAAAAATGGATATCATAAAATTTTCATTCATTTATTTATTCATTGAACAGTCTTTTGTTAACCTTCTATTATAAGACAAGCTCTGGGTAAATAGAAAAGTTAGAGAGGAAAGGAAAGACAAGGAAACCTATTATCCTAGGACAATGTGTGCTGAAAAAGACAGTAAATAGGAGTTTGGAGAAGGATAGAGATAGAAGCCAGAGTTGAGGCAACTCTCCAAAACTGACCATTTGGGTAGTGAAGAGAATATGCTGGCTGATGTCTTCTATAAAACCCCAACTTTGGTTATATGTCTGGGTATTATCATGCAACTCAAGGTAAAGAATAAGAGAAAATAAAATTTAGAAAAGGGCAACTAGCGTTATAGACCAGGAGAAACATGCTTCTATTATTTATTGGAAAGTTGTAAATATGACTCTTTACCAGAGATGAGCAATCCATCCTGGCTTCCTTAAAGCACATCCTGTATGCTTGGCCAAGAGACTATTTCCTTTAGTTACATCCCAGTACCCTCATGTGACTATATAGCACACCTCCCTCCCCCAACCTCCCAGACATTCCCCCCTATACACAAACAGGGATTGCACATCAGCTCAGACATTCTTGTGACTGCCCCTGACCACTAACAGCCTGGAAATTACCAGGAGAAAGCCTGGCATGTGTGGGAGCCTCCCTAAGAAAAACTGTCCCAGAAGAGAGATGCTAACTAGTGAAGACATATGACTCCAAGCACTATTTCCTTCTTCTAATGGAGGGAGAGTTTGGCCCTGAGCCAGAAAACAGAAAAGGCATGAAAGAAAGGACTAATTTGGAGCTGGCAAAGAGAGTGTTTTCTGGCTTATTTAAACACAGAGATATGAAATTCAAACAGGGAGGAGGAATCTGACTACCAGATGGAACTGCTGAGTGAGGCAGGATGTCAACAATGGAAGCAACAATGGCCAAGCAGGAAGGGAGACACGGGACAACAGGGGAGCCCTGGGAAGAAGTGGACTGGGTGTTTTCACCTTATACTCCATGTTTTCTTTCCACTAAAACCCTTTCGAGGCAGATGAGCAGGTTATTGGCTTGGCCACATATGAAAGAAAAACCATGATCCAACCCTTCAGAGTCCTTCCCAGCTGCTAGAGAAACAAGTCAGACAGCTAAAGTCAGACATCAGAAACTTCACACAACTGCAGCTGAAAATGAGGCTTGTGCTGTACTGAGAGCACTGAGGAGCAGGACGATAGAGTCCTTGCTCTCTGGAACCATCCATTCTCAACTGCCACTTAACATGAAGCATATGTGAAGGTGACAGAGGCTGGGGTTGGATAGGAAGATGCCCAAGATGGAGCAGAATATACACAGGGACCCAGGTGGATCATTGCTGCGGGATCCTGGATAAGAGGAGCTGGACCAGAAAAGTTCCAGTAGGAGATGGAGGCCAGGGGAACAAATGAGATAAATGGCAACACAATCAAGTTGTAAGCAAGGAACCTAGTGAAGGGAAAAGACACATGAAAAGTGGCATGGATTTCTGAGTTATGCTGTGATCACTGATTTACTGGGGCTGGGATTTTCTGAAGAGTTTCTTCTTTCAATTGGTGGAAGTATTCCAGGTGATTGTAGCAGCCTCTGTTCCTGAGCATTGCTGAGTTCCCTTTCCCCTTAAATCTGCCTTATTTATCTAGCGCCCCTAGAGGAAGGAGTATGTAATGATCATTTGGTCTCCACCTGAACCAGGAAATTCTACCCATTTTGTGGGATTTCTACACCCTGTTTAGATGTTTAAAAAAAAAAAATCTCTTTGGAAGATACTTTTTCCTTTCAGTAACAGAATTGCAAAGTACAGTACTTAAAAGGATAAGGAGAGAAGGAAAAAGAGAGAAAGAGAAGAAAAGTGCTATAGAAGTATAGAAATGTACACTGATGAAGGGATGTGGGTTGGAACACTGCTTGACTAAAACTCAATGATGAACAATTTTATAATTGTGCAATCTCACTGGGATTCAATTTAAAAAATAATGGAGGGCCCGGAGAGATAGCACAGCGGTGTTTGCCTTGCAAGCAGCCAATTCAGGACCTAAGGTGGTTGGTTCAAATCCCGGTGTCCCATATGGTCCCCCGTGCCTGCCAGGAGCTATTTCTGAACAGATAGCCAGGAGTGACCCCTGAGCACCGCCGGGTGTGGCCCAAAAACCAAAAAAATAAAATAAAATAAAATAAAATAATGGAGTATTTCATCCCAGCAGTGGGTCTGCAGGGCCTGAGTGACCTTTCATCCTGACTCAACAGGAACATCTCTGAATCAGTCCCTCTCACTAACCTGACTCTCACTGAGTCCACATGGGAATGTAGCAGTAAGGACATGATGGAGTCTGAGAAAGAGAAGGCTTTATTGATGAGACAGTCTTTGGTCATTGTGCTCTTGACCTAATGGCGACATAGACCATTATGACTTTTGAGGTCATCCCCAGAGGAAAAAACATAATGTGGCTTAAATAAGAAAATATAGTGGAACCCAAACAAGTGAACTGCCCATCTCCAGCATAAGTTTGTAGAGTCTGTGATTCCCTGCTTCTTACTTTCTTTGGGAATTGTGCTTTTCTCCAAGTGATGTCATGCACTCCACAGTGTTTATTGCTCTGAGCCCCTAGGCTGGTGTCTGGAGCCATGGCCAATGCCAGAAACTCAGGAAAACAGTCCTCAGTTTAATTTAACTTGCTATAAACAGTGACCTAATTGGCGGAAGGCTCTGTCTGGCTAGGCCCCAGCCTCTACAGTTTCTCCTTGCCTTTTTTTTTTTTTTTTTTTTTGCTATTTTTGTTCTGCCCTTAGTTAAACTGTGCCTTATCTCCCTTAGGGACTTTGCAAATAATCCTGGGGTGATTTGTGAGCTCAGCTAAGGTGAGAAAGAACAGGGTGTTGCAAAACAAAGCATTTTAGCCACCTCCCCCTTGCCACATGCCATTTGTGCCAGAGGGTTGCAGGAGACATCCAGGCAAAGGATAACACTGCAAGGTCAAACAAGACTTTGTTCAGGAGACACCTCTTCCTGCCCTCGAAGCCTCAACACTGCTGCTGCATTTGGTTTGTTTCCAAACAGTTGATCAAGTTTATTCTTCCTTGTGTAAAGGAAGTGAGTTATCCTGTGTTGCTTATGGCTGCAGAATCCTTTCCAGCACCTCAAGGCTGCAGAGGGTCCTCAAATGACCTTTCAGTGATTCTGGAGTTAAAGGAATCCGGGAGTCACACTGAGAAAGTTGGACTCCAGCATCCTAGCCCAGTGAGGTTTGGGCTGGGCAGAGTAGTGACAGGTAAGAGGGTAAAAAGTAACCAACAGGTGTGGTGCCTAGTTTTGTGGTAAAACCAGGATCAAGGTCAGGAGTCACCAAACTTTCTTTGTCAGGGATGAAGAGTCAATAATGTATTGGAGAGACTCCGGTGACAAAAAAAAAAAAAAAATGGGCCATCTGTGTCTCTGTACCAGATGGTTTTACAGCAGGCACATGTATGATCTGACCCACAACTGGGCTCTCTGACCCCTGATCTAAAGTAGGGCCATTGGGGCCGGAGAGATAGCATGGAGGTAGGGTGTTTGCCTCTCATGCAGAAGGATGGTGGTTTAAATTCTGTCATCCCATATGGTCCCCTGTGCCTGCCAGGAGCTATTTCTGATCGTAGAGCCAGGAGTAACCTCTGAGTACTGCCAGGTGTGACCCAAACACAAAAATAAAATAAAATAAAATAAAATAAAATAAAATAAAATAAAGTAGGGCTATTCATGGTGTCCTTTCTGGGTTTTTCAACTAATTCTGTGAAATACCAGTCTGCCCCCTGGTTCCTCAGACCTTTCCAGCACTCTGCTTTCTCCTTCTATGCCTTTGTATAAATCCCCCAAATCTGTCAGTGTTCTTTTTCAAGAATGGCAGCCTCAAACATGAAAGGCAACAAGGGATGGACTTCCAGTCACACCATGGATTTTGTTGACAAAATTCGCAATTCCTCATCTCCAGCAGGAGCGGGAAAGACAGAAACAATGAGGCCTAAAATTCATCTCCCTTGTCAGATGGAAGGGGAGTAGAAGATTCAAGTGATTTGGTTTTGAGTCATACAGTTTTCCTATTTTGCTTCTCTTTCTGGGTATTTTGTCATCTGAACACTGACACTACTTTCTCCTCTGTATTGCTGAGCTTTTCTTGTCTATTTTGTATTGCTTCATACATTCTTCACACTTCCGGAAAAGTTCTTTCTCAATTTAACAGCTAACCCACAAATTCATTCTTTAGTGGTAGAAGTCTATCATTTTCCTCTCCTTGTGTGAGCTTGAATTAAGCAGGGTAGTGGAGAAGGGATGGAATTAGTAATGAAACACTGGGTTCAGAATTGAGGGAGCTCTGCCTGGTAAAACTTAACTTGACATCTCTGGACCTCAATGTCCTCATTTATGAAATGGGCTTAACAAGAACACTTGTGGGCCAGGAAATAACCCAAAGGGTCAGACTGTTAGAAGCACCAGATGTGCTCTCTAAGAATATCACCAAGCTTGCATTCTATGAAATAAATAAGTCAATGTCTAAAGAATGTCCTCGCAATATTCTTCATTGGTAATATCTTCCTTTACTTCTTCCCTTATATTTGCCACAGCTTAAACTCCAACATCTCTAAAACACATGGACTGGGCAGTGTACCCATTTTGACAGCAGTAGGCTTTGGGGTGCTTGGAGGAGCTGTTGGTGCCCTAGGAACACAACTAGGTTTCTTCCTTCCTACCCTTCCTTCCTTCCTTCCTTCCTTCCTTCCTTCCTTCCTTCCTTCCTTCCTTCCTTCCTTCCTCCCTCCCTCCCTCCTTCCCTCCTTCCTTCCTTTTTCTCCTCTTCTTTCTTTCTCTTTTCTCTCTTTCTCTCTTTCTCTTTCTTTCTTTCTTTCTTTTCTTTCTTTCTTTCTTTCTTTCTTTCTTTCTTTCTTTCTTTCTTTCTTTCTTTCTTCTTTCTTTCTTTCTCTTCTTTCTTCTCTCTTCTCTCTTTCTTTCTTTCTTTCTTTCCTTTCTTTTTTCTTTCTTTCTTTCTTTTTTTTTCTTTCTTTCTTTCTTTCTTTCTTTCTTTCTTTCATTCTTTTTTCTTCTTTCTTTCTTCTTTCTTTCTTTCTTTCTTTTTCTTTCTCTTTCTTCTTTTTCTTTCTTTTCTTTCTTTCTTCTTCTTTCTTTCTTTCTTTCTTTCTTTCTTTCTTTCTTTCTTTCTTCTTTCTTTCTTTCTTTCTTTCTTTCTTTCTTTCTTTCTTTTCTTTCTTTCTTTCTTTCTTTCTTTCTTTCTTTCTTTCTTTCTTTCTTTCTTTCTTTCTTTCTTTCTTCTTTCTTCTTTCTTTCTTTCTTTCTTTCTTTCTTTCTTTCTTTCTTTCTTTCTTTCTTTCTTTCTTTCTTTCTTTCTTTCTTTCTTTCTTTCTTTCTTTCTTTCTTCTTTCTTTTCTTTCTTTCTTCTTTCTTTCCTTTCTTTTCCAGAACACTTTTCATATCACCCCATTTGCAAAATTGTTAACCTAAAAACAATGAAAACTAGTTGATGCAAAAATATAATAGATATTTGTTTTGTGACATTTTGAAATTTATCTTTATTTGGGGACCACAACTGGCAGTATTTGGGGTTTATTACTGCCTCTGAGCTCAAGGATCACTCCTGGTTGGCATAGAGCACCTATGAGGTGCCAGAGATTGAATCTAGATCAGTTGCATGCAAAGCAAATGCCCAACCTGCTCTATGGCTCCAGCCCTGGTTTGTTTTGACCTGTTTTATGACTACAACTCAGAAATTCAGAAGTTGCAATTTAAGAAGTTCTTCTCATGGGGTTCAGAAAAAGGAGGGGTCTTCTTAAAGTTAAAACCACAAAGACACTGGAGTTGGAGAGATAGCACAGCGGTAGGACATTTGCCTTGCACGTGGCTGACCCAGGACAGACCAGGAATCAATTTCTGGCATCCCACATGGTCCCCTGAGACTACCAGGAGCAATTTCTGAGCACAGAGGTAGGAGTAACCCCTGAGCACTGCTGGGTGTGGCTCAAAACAAACAAACAAAAAACCAAAAAAAACACCCCAAAAAACAAAAATAAACAAAATAAAAACCCATAGAGGCGTGATAGTTCCAATTCTTGTCTAGTATGCAAATTAAATGAAAACTTGTAACCTCTAAATTAGTAATATGGAAATTAAGTGAAATTAGCCAAGAAATATGACTGAGAAGATGGGAAAGATGGTTGTCAAATGTCAAAGATGACTTGGCAATTAGTTGATGTTTCAATTCCTGATGAAGTTTCTTTTCTAGCAGTTAGTTTGACTGGTTAGAGGTTGAGCTGTGTAATTAGATTTAGTCTCAGTCCCTTCAGGAGGTGAATGTGTCAGGACCTACATGCTTGTCACTAGGCCTAATGCTTGGTGGCTTTCTGACTCCCATTTGCATACCCTGATTCAGAGAATTCTGTTTCATGTCTTATTTCTGATCAGAGTCAAGGTTTTGTGTCAAATTGCCTTCATTTCCTGGAAACCCTCTCCCCTTGCTTCTATGTTTTCTCAAGGGTTAATTTTGCTGGCAGAATCCCAACTACCATGCTAATTCCTTAAATTAGGAAGGACTGGAAAATGAGACCAAGAAGCCCTAGAACTGAAAATGCTGTGCAGCGAAACTATGTGAACCACTGAGGCTTGCTCCAATGAAATGGCATTTGGACTGTGTTTCCATTGCTCCTACAAGAGGTAGTATGAACAAGAAGAGATGAGCTGGTTCTTCTTTTGTATGACTTCTTATGGAAAAATAACAAGACAGAAACTTACACAAGCTAGAGTGCATGATATACAAAAAGAACACTCCTGTAGTTAGAAACTTCCTAAGGAGATTTGTTAATTTGCATATCACTAATTGTTAGGAAAGTCTCTCTCATTTTATCTGAGAAATTCCTTCCTATAATTTCCTCCAACTGTTTCTGCTGTAGTTAGACAAAATAGGTGTAATATTTTCCTACTTTTAAGCATTTTGAAGTCAAATGTTGCCATCTTCCAAGTCTCTTCTGCTGCAATGATACAATTCACTTCTTTAAACAATTTTTCTGTAAAATGGAACTAAGATATATAGGGTTGAACCACCCATTTTGGCAGAGATGTTAGAGAACAGATGTCTAGTGACTCTCAGTCTAGTCAGTAGCAATAGAAGAACTAAAAACGAAACCAAGATTGTATCTACCCTCTAAGGATCAAGTGTCTTTCAGCTGGATCATGCTGGGAGGTTTGGTAGCTTGAGCCTTCCAGATGGAAGAAAAGAGATCAAGAAGGACCATCTGCTTTGCAGACTGAGATGCTCTTGGAGACCTGACCCAAGAAGATGGAGCTCCATCAACTTTGGAAATATAATCAGAGCTGACAGGGGAAGCCAACTGAGTTATAGCCAAAAAGTTCCATTCACTTCCTAGGCTTATCTAGAAGATTAAGTCCTAATAAGCAAGTTCTCAACCAGGAGAAAAATCAAACCTTTGGTGTATATGAGAATAGCTTGGTATGGGGTCAAGAGCAAGGTTAAGTAGGCCAGTTTAACACAGAAATTAATTCTCAATGTCAAGTCTAAACTTGTACTGTACTGGGAACATAAAGTCTGACTTCAAACCTTGTACCAGCTGGGACCTTGGAACTCTTTGAGGAAACTGGGCCATGTTATGCCAAGGCATATAACAAACTGGGAGCATTGGAGATCTCTTTTTCCCATTTCTCCCACACTCTTGACCCTTTCTGGAAAGGAGAGTAGGATGTTACCTGGCCTTCTAGTGCCTTAAGCCAATTAGTATCAACTTACTTTTCTCCCTCCTCTTTCATATGCCTCCTTTCCCTTCACCCTTCATCCTTCTCACTCCTTTTCCTTTCCTCCTTTCCCTTCACTCTTCCTCTTCTCAAATGCAGAGTCTATTTAATAGGAGAAATGATTTATTAATAAAAGCAACTGTTGAGGCTGGAGTGATAGTACAGCTGGTAGGGCACTTGTCTTGTGTACCCAGTTTTAATCATCCACAATAACCCATCTGGTCCCCAGAGTCCTGCCAGCAATGTTCCTGGAAAGAATAGCTAGGAGTAAGCCCTGAGCACAGACAGATGTGGTCTAAGAGCAAAATTAAATGAGCAAGTTAAGAAAGAAAAAAGGTAGAAAGAAAGAAAATGGTAGAAATGTAGAGGGAGAAATAAAGAGAAATAAAAGAAAGAGAAAGAAAGAGAAGCTATTTTCCAAGTACAGAAAGTATAGCCCACACACCACACCTTTCTCTCTTATCATCCTTCCATAACCCTGTATTTGCTTACTAGGACATGTGTTCATACTGTACATGAAATTTTGGTATTTGGGTCCACTTTTGTAAGAGGAATTCATTTCCTGTTGCCAGCTGCTGACCTTATTACTTGTGGCTTTTTTTCACCCTGGTGTTTTATAGACAGATTAGAAAAATTTAAGCTTAACTGTGGAGTATGGCAAAATGACTGTCAGGAACAAAATGCTGTTTAAGCAAAACTCTGGGATTTTAGACTTTTTTTGCAATAAGGGGGAACATTGCCTTCAATCTTGCATGTGTCTTAGAAGGCGAGAACAGAAGAGAGTCATTTAGGGCTTAAGATCTGTATTAGATTAGGCAGGTCTTATAGGCAAAAAAAACCAGAGTTACTGGGCAGAGTTGCTGACACTATGGCTATAGATGAAGGTTGAAAAGTGACCCTTAGTGAATGGCCATAAGTCTTAGCATGTTGACTTTATAGTTTTGCTGTCTGATTTTCCAGGAGCAAGTTTGTACTGAAGTAAGTAGGAAGTATGTTTGCCTGGGCCCAACATTGTTCAAGTCAAAACAGGAAACCACGCTTTATCCCATAATTGTTTAGCATAGAAATGGAAAAATATGTTTGTTTTGGTTCTTATGGGTTTACAAAGTTGACTTACACTGCAGTTTAAACATGCAGGAAAAAATATGGCTTTAATATTGTGCCTAAAACCAATCATTCTTCCAGGTAAGCTGTTCAGTGGGGGAAATAACAACAATCCTATATCGCATCACTTAAACAGACCTTTTAGCTAATGCTTAAGCTCCTTAAGTTAAAATGCCCCATTTTTTTAATTTTTCATAATTCCATTCTTTACTCTTACTGTCTAGATAGTGCCTGGGCTACCAAAAAAAAGATGTGTGACATGCCTGTTTCCTCAGCATAGGGACAAGGACAACTTATAGTCTTTTGTTATTTTTTTTATTTTATTTATTTATTGATGGATTGATTGGTTTTGGGGCCACACCCCGAAATGCTCAGGGGTTACTCCTGGCTCTGTGCTCAGAAATCGCTCCCTGCAATCTCAGGGGGTTGGGAGGCCTATAAAATGCCAGGAATCGAACCAGGTCTGTCCTGGGTAGGCCACATGAAAGGTAAATGGCTTACTGCTGTGCTCTCTCTTCAGCCCCCAACTTAGGGTATTCTGATTGTTATGGTTTCCAAGCAGTGGTTCCTGGCCACATGCTTGTTGTCTTCTCCAGCTAAGGTTGACAGCCAGGACCACATGTGATATGACCCTCTAACTCGGTTCAGGCCTGGTCTGTTCTCTTTTGAAACACTTCATTACACCACTTAAAACTGATTCCTCGGGGCCAGAGAGATAGCATGGAGGTAAGGCGTTTGCCTTTCATGCAGGAGGTCATCGGTTCGAATCCCGGCGCCCCATGTGGTCCCCTGTGCCTGCCAGGAGCAATTTCTGAGCCTGGAGCCAGGAATAACCCCTGAGCACTGCCAGGTGTGACCCAAAAACCAAAAAAAAAAAAAAAAAAACCTGATTCCTCATTCCATGCTCCCAGGGAGGGGTCTACTCCCCTATATTCTCATTTACTCAGACTGTTGTAACACAATACCACATACTGAGTGACTTAGAAATAACAAAAAAGTATGTTAAGACCTTAAAAATAGTACAACTGGTAGGGCACTGCCTTGCATGTGGCCTATCTGGGTTCGATTCCTGGCATTCCATATGACCTCCCAAGGCCCATGAGGGCAGAGCCAGGAGTAAGCTCTGAACAGCACCAATTATACTCAAAAAAGAAAAAGAAAAAATGTGGATATATGTTTTGGAAGCTAGAAGTTGCAGATAAATTACCAACCTAGTTAAGTGGGGGTGAAAACTCTTCCATTTGAAGACTGCCAACACCTTACTGTGCCCTTAAAAAAGCAAAGAGAAATCTCTTTGGGGTCCCTTTGTATTAATCTCATACATAATGATTTTATTTACTTTGAAGTGTACTCACCTCCTAATCCCATCACATTGGGCATAAGTTTTGCAGAGACTCAAGCATTCAAACCAAAGTACTGTATCTTTGGAATCCCTAGATCAGACCTAGAAGCTCTATTTTGAGCTTCTCTACTGTGGAAATAAATGAAGACTAGTCAAATGAAAATAGCAAACGGGCAGATGAATGGGAAAGGTTAATAGTGGGAGAAAGGAAAGGAGTCCAGTGTGCCCTGATTGGAAATCATGGGTCTGGGAACAGTAAGGAGACAATAGGGGCATACTCAGGAAAGCTCACTTATGTACATTTAGTTTTCTTGGCTGATTCTAAGCTGGAAGCAGTGAACAAAAATTAGAGGCTCAGTTGTTAATCAAATCCTGGTTATGTGGAGCTGATTGTTACAGAAGTTCTTTGGTGTTTAGTTTCCTGGATTGTCAGAGAGATAACAATCTGGTTTCCCATAAGACTGATTTATAGCAGTCCTAGGCAAATTATCTTAAGTAAAGGGCTGAATTTTTAGGCCAATTGTCATAGGTTAGAGTTCAAAGTTCTGTTTTTAAGTATGTTTTGACTATTGGCCACTTGTTTATTCAGTTCTTATATAAGAATGACCTAATTTTCCAAGCAGTGAAGTTAAGATCCAGCCTTCAACCCAACCCATCCCTGAAAGAATGCTGAGATTCTCTCTTTTTATCTCAGTGCTTTCTGACCTTTGGGGTTTGAATCAATCATTTTTGGTTAATTCGATTAAAACAAGAGGAATCCCCTTCATACTCCTGTCTCAAATCTGCCTCTCCTGGCATAGGAAAGGAAGGACAAGTCTTTCTTTTCCTATAACTTCTTCCCATGAAGCAGCAAGTCTCAAGACATAACATCTCTTCTCTGCCCCATGTAGAACTTGCCAACCTGTAGAAAACTTCTAAGATGTCCAGACAAGATTAATTGGCCAAAAGGGGAAAAAAGGATTCAGAGAGGAATCAGAAGAAACTTCTAGCAAGATTTCTCTATTTGAATCTGATTTTGTTGACCCTCAAAAGCTGAATATCATTTCATCCTGAATATCAATTCTTCCTTTCTCTTTGTATATCATTTGTGATTTGCCCATTGATGTTGAACAGATTATTCTGGAACCAACTAGGAAGAATATACACCTGCAAATTAAAAGGGAAAACTGCATTAATGCTTTTTTTTTCAAATATGACTGTCCCACTAAAGAAGGTATTTTTCATGATGCTCACATAGAATTTTTGTTTTTTGTTTTTTTGTTTTTGGGCCACACCCGGCGGTGCTCAGGAGTTACACCTGGCTGTCTGCTCAGAAATAGCTCCTGGCAGGCACGGGGGACCATATGGGACACCGGGATTCGAACCAACCACCTTTGGTCCTGGATCAGCTGCTTGTAAGGCTAATGCCGCTGTGCTATTTCTCTGGGCCCCATATAGAATTTTTTTGTCCTGCATGCAACTGGCTTTCTTTGATAAACCTGACATTAATAGCAAGAAGCAGAGTGATTGTTGTGCCCTGTTTGGAAATAAAATCTTTATTTTATTTGGCTTCAGGCTTGCTCCAACAATGCTCAGGAGTCACATATTGTGGTGGTCAGGAGACCATGAAGTGATAATGGTCAAACCTATGCAATTCTAAGTTTTCATGAATGCATTTTCAGGCTTCTTCCACTTTGGAAAAGCCCATGTTCTCTCTTGAACATATATGTCTTTCCTTCTTTCCTCTTACATCTCTCTAAGTAAAATCATTTGAATAAAAGAAATTTAATAAAACTAAATGTAAATGAATTAATTTTTAAATGAAATGAAATAAAATTATCTTGTTTAACTAAAATACTATAAAAAAGAAATACCTATGTACTATCCCTTGGAGCCATCTACCTGGCCCTGTCCTGTCTTCTCATACCATTCATTTTTTAAAGTTATTTATTTATTTATTTATTTCACAATGTTGTTTATAGTAGGGTTATTTCAGACACAAAATGTTCCAACAACAAGCCCCTTCCCTCCAACAGTACCCCCAAATTCCCTCTCAACTCCCAGTCTGCCTTTTTTCATGAGTCTATACCAAATTTATTTCAAATTATTTGGTCCAATAAAACTTAAAGGAATGGCAAATAGGATTATCATAAAATAAATCAATAAAAGTCAATTCATGATGATTATTTGCTATATGTTTTTAACCTTTCATAATGTAGTAGAGGACATCATTAATCACTAATGCATCATTAGTGAGTACCAAACTCAATATCATTTGCTGGGAATTTCTCTTGTTTAAACATTTTTGCAAAATTTGTATCAAGACTATAAATCCCCTAAGTTGTTGCCTGTCCATGAGGTTCTGTATAGTTCTTTCACCTTTGAATGATAATTTATCTGGATAGAGTATTCTTGGTGAAGTGTTCATTTTATTGAGTTTATTTTATTTCATTTCATTGTACTATATTCTTCCATATTTTTCTGGATCATAGAGTCTGATTTAATAAATCTGATGTACATTTTATGGGCTTTTCTTTGCATGTAAGTTCCGTTTTGATCTTGTAAATTTTAATATTCTGTCTCTTTTTTTTTGGATTTTGTGATTTTGAGTATAATGTGTCTTGGAGTTTTCCTAATTGGGTCCATTTTCACTGAGATCCTTTAAGTCTCTGTCTCTAATCCTCAACTCTGGGAAGTTCTGCAGTGATTTCTTTATTATTGTTTCTTCATTACTTTTGTCTTCCTGTTCTTTAGAGTCTCCAATGAGTCTCATATTGTTCCTCTTAAACTCATCCCACAGTTCTGTGATATGCTGTTAATTTCTTTTCAGAGTTTTTTCTACCTTCTGTTAATTCCTATCTGTTTGCTCCTCCTCGTTTTGGAGCACCTCAAACTTTTGCTCAGTTTCTGTTATCCTACTGATTATAGCGTCTATAGACTTTTTTATGTCACCTACCAGTTTCTTCATTTCTGTCGTTTCTGACTATAGTATTATTTTTACTTTGAATCTCAGACTTTCCTGTACTTTGCTGCTATCTGTGCCATTGTTTCTTTGAACTCATTGAACATCCTCATCATAGTGACACTAAGGATACTCTCTGAGTATCTACTGGTGTTGTTTCTATCTTTAGTGATATTATGTTTGCTTATTGAGCTTGCTGGTCTTCTATGTGTTTTCCCCACTGCTTTTCTAGTATTCTTGCTCTTCTGGGTGTGAATTTTTTGTAATCAACACCCCTGGAAGTTACTGAGGAATTAAGTTTGAGAGTATCCTCAGTCTTCACTGACATGTTTTTCTCAACATGTAATTTGCAGAGTAACTCTGTCATGCTTTAAGAGCTGTTGTATGTTCCCTTATATGGTACAGGTTGAGTGGAGGCTGCTGGAACCCTACCTGGTAGGAAAGGACTCTGTCTCCCAGTCCATATTAGTTCCAATAATGTCAGCCAAAGGCAAGCCTCACCCCCCCCCCCCATGGTGGAGCAGCAAGTTGATGGTCATCCCTTTTATTTTAAGTTCTGATGTATATAGTATAGGACCCCATCTTCTCCCAAGGAACTCCATTGAATTTCCATTTCTTGATTCCCTATCTCCACTTATGCTAGTTGTAGTGGAAAATAGATCTACAATCTGTCAGTTTTAAGAATCTTGCTCATAAGACTCTTCACCATCACTCCTATTTATTGTGAGCTCTCTTAAAGTTTGTATGTTCATACATGCATGTAATCAAAAGCTCTCCATTTCTTCCTTGTCTTGATCACTTTTACAGACTGACTGCAATAACAATTTTTTATCTGACTTTGCCTGTTGCTTCGTTCCTTCTAGTTCTAACCCATTATTTTGCATTTTCAGAGACTCATTATGACTCATTGGACAGCCTAAGAAACATAATGAGTCTAAGATGATTGCACATGGCAGTGCTCCACAAATAGATATTAAACAGCTCATGAAATCTATAAATGTCCTTACTATCCTGGGTGCATTATAAAGCTATGAATCAATAATTCAGGCAAGTTTTTTTAATCTTCTCTAAAAACTTAGCTTTCTGGACTTTTTTCCTCCTGGGAATGGAAATGATTCATACTGGGAAAACAAAATGTGTTTGTATGTGTGCTTGAAAAGAGAGAGAACAATTCAAAGAAAAGATGAAAGCAGATGTTACTTTAATAGTATAATCCTTTTGTCCACATTAAAAATAAACAATGGTAGATACTCAGAAACTATTTGCTGAGTGAGGAATTATGGTTTACTGCTATTTTGAAATGGATCAACACATTGGTTTTGAATTGATAATAACCTTTATTGACTATTTCTCCTGTGCCTGGAACAGTGCATGTTTCCACTCATTAATTCTTAAATATAAGGAAGGAACTGATAATATCTCCATTAGCTGGGTAATAAAACCAAAAGCCAATGATGGAAGAGCAAGCTACAAGCAAAATGCTTGATAAAAGCTAATAACCAGAGATCATGTATTACAGCACTAAAAAAAACGGTAAAAATGAATTGAATTTGGATTTCCTAAAGATAATACATTTTGTCACCTCAGAACTGGTTATCATTCTAGTTTCCCCACCATAAACAGTTCTAAATTTTCAGTTTTCAACTAGTTTTCATAGTGGTCTCTTCCTACCCCAGAACAATCAGCAAATTCCAAATTACTCTTACTTTTTTGCCTTTAAGGGAATACTGCTATAGTGAACAAAGTGAATAAAGTTGGACTACCAGTCTTCTGAAATACAAACTTGACTGTGTTTCTCTTTGGCTTATTGATTTTCCAGCTACTGCCTCTTGTTTTTATATTAGATTCTGAACTCCTAACAGCATAAGTAGTACTTTTCAAAATCTCACTCTTCTGACACCTCCCCTTTCCACCTGGCTTCTTCTCCCTGTTTTCTCGTCTAATCATCCTGAAAATTATATTTCAAGACACTCTTATACTATTCAGTTTCCACATTTATTTCTTTGTAATTTTCTTGATTCTACCCACTTTGGCTAACTTTTGCAAGACATCTTCAAAACCTGACTTTGTTTTTCTAGGTAGGATACTTTATGTTCTCCTATCTCATTTCTTCCTTTCTTTATCTCACTCTTGCCCTTATTATTTCTAATGCATACACATCACAAAAGTGGGCACCATGCCTGTATCAGCCATAGCTATAACAGAAAGCAGAAGGCAGGCACCCTTTCATGGGTCCACATTCCAGAAAGATTATTTGCAAGAGCCTGCTTACAAAGTTGTGAGTGGAGTTGAATGGATCATGGAATTTGTTGGGCCAGGAACATTAGCAGGCCATGCCATTGGTTCCCAGGTCATAAGGGTCATGGTCAGGAAAAGTAGACCAGTTAAGTAGGAATCATAACTGCTGATTGATCAGGCCTACCAGGAAGGTAAACACATAATCTGAGCAATTTTTATTTCACTCTCTAGTCTTCTCAGGTGCTTCTCATTGATGGAAGTCAGTAAGCTGCCAGAGGATCAAGAATTTTGCTGCAGTGCTGAGCTTTATAGGGCAAAAGAGGAGTATAGAAGAAGAAAAGGAACTAGGTTGAGAATTAAACTGTCCAGAGATAGGTTAGTAAATTAAATTTTGTATTAATGTTTTTATATAAAACTGAAGCCATGGTAAAAAAAAGAAAGAAAGAAAGAAAACCCATGAGCACTGAAACTAGCCTTACAAATTAACTGCAAAAAAAGTGAGACATCATTTTTATCCTGAGAAAGTAATGAGGCATCTAGAGGGGGAAGTGTGCTAATCATTAGGAGTATTGTAGTTTTACTTCTCTTAGTGTCAATTTCCCACTGAAGGTGATAGAAATATTCCTCATGTTGGTATCTTTCTCAAGGGAAATTGGAACTCTAACTTTATAAAGGTGTAGAAGAAACCTGCATTTGTATTTCTGGATTTTTTTTTTTTTTTGCTTAAATCCACTTTAAGCAAAATATCATTTTTGGATGCTTTTTTTTTTTTTTTTTTTTGGTTTTTGGGCCACACCCAGTGACGCTCAGGGGTTACTCCTGGCTATGCGCTCAGAAGTCGCTCCTGGCTTGGGGGACCATATGGGACGCCGGGGGATCGAACCGCGGTCCGTCTCCTAGGCTAGCGCAGGTAAGGCAGGCACCTTACCTCCAGCGCCACCGCCCGGCCCTGGATGCTTTTTTTGATCCTCTTCCAGAAGAGAAAGGTCAAGGATGAATCTAGGGATAGCAGTGTCTTTCTATAGTGCCCCTCCAACTCCCCACACCTTCTTTTGGAATCCCATATCTTCTGCTGAACTCTACTGATTGACTTTCCAGTGAGTCAAATGATATTTGCAAGGGAGAAAGACCTTTATTTCTCTTTACCCCCAGTTTCTATCTCATGAATAGTTTGAAATATTTAGTAAATGTCCTCCAAAAAAAAGTAATAGATATTGAATTTGTCAAGTGCCAGAATTGTTCGTAACTTATTGACTCTTCCTATTTCACTGATGAAAAATCAAACACCCAGAAGTAAACAAACTTGTCCAAGGGTTGCAAGGAACAAACAAGAAATTTTAGTTCCTAACCCTAGTTCCCCTGGTCCCCAATTTTTCTCCATTACTTAATTTTAACTAGGAACTCAGATTATTCAGTGAAAGGAGAAAATAAAACCAAGTGTTGGGTATTTTGGCAACTAAAGACAGAGTAAAGAGGATTGGATCTGCCTTGCTTGGAGTCTTCTGCCAAAAGCAATCTCTGTATAAGCAACACTTTGAAACCTAGCAATGTGCCAGGAACCAGAGTCATGAAATGAAATACAGGAGCTTGAGAATAAGACATTTATGAAAACCACCCCTGGTAGTGAAGGAGAAAGGTGGTTTTACTTTAATAGCCTATTAACATATGTTTTAGTTTCCAAAGTCTTAATTTTTAAAACTATACAGGATGATAATGGGTATGGAAGTTCAGGGAAGGTGTTTCTTATGGTATGGAGAGATAAAGTTGATGACTCAGAGATTGATTATTGGTGCTGGTACTGTTATGGCTATTTTCTTCTCAAGAGATGCCAACATGGCTTTGGGAAGAGTCTGTTACTCTGTGGTATGCCAGGGGCAAAGACAAGAACACTGATCATCTTAGATGAGAACCATCAGCTCATTAATCTATCCACAGTGAACTGTGTGCTCTTTGTGGACAAGGGATATGTTTTTCACTAGGAAACCTCATCTCTGTCACTAGACAAATGCATAGTTGGTGCCACTTTCCAAAAAATGTAGAAAATGACAGTGAGCTTGCAGACATGGGTTTAGTGTCAATGAGCTAGATCCCAAGAATTGACTCTTTTCTTATTTAGGTGTCCCTTGCTTCTCCTGTCACCATCACATGACTGATACGATGATATGGGAAGATTATACTTACAACCCTGAGCCAGCTACAGTAAAGGATGGATAAAGCTAATTTTCCAGAAGATATAGTCTAGGGATTTAACTGGACAAATTCAATCACTCTAGAAGTGGAAATGATGACTTCTTAGATCTTTTTCCTTCACGGAAGGAGTTTTCTTAATGTCCCTGTTGAAAAATACTTCAATATTCCTCTTCAGTAATGTGGAAACAAGCCCATGAAGTATTCACTGAAAAGAGTGAAGAAGAAATCAAGAAGATTTCTCAGTATAACCAGTTCTACTACAGCTTCCCCCAAGTACTGAATATTTTAGTTTCTCCGAGGATATGCAATGTTTGAAAGTCATCTTCCTTCTTGTATTTCCAAAAAAGAAAGAAGTGGAAGAGCCATCACATTCCATGCATAACTTTTCTACTTATAAACAGAATCTTCAATGCATTTTTTTTAATTCTGGAGGTGTGAGGGAAAACTCCAAGAGCTGGAGGAGTGTTGAAAGCAGGGTACTGTGGGAGAATTCAAGTGTGATCAAATGACTACACTCAATTCATTAAAATGTATGGCTCATAAAAACCATTGTGCCAAAATTAGTTTTGTGGGAAGGAGAAGGAAATAGATGTGGAAGAGGAGTAGATTGTCAAGACAGGAAAAAAGTCATATTTGTTGTGAATTGTTGAATCCCACATAAGAAGGTGTCATGAGCCAATTTAAGGAAATTAAAATGCAAATTGTAGGGCACAACTCTATAAGGCAGAGAGATTATGCATTTACATCATAATCATTCTATTTTTTTGTATTAACTGTGAATACTCTTTATGACTTCTGAAAGGCTGGAGAAACTTCTTTTGAATCATCCTCCTTTCTCATCTTTTACCTTTTCTCGAATGAAGTGGCAGTAATATAACAATAAACATGTGCTTTTCTGGGACCAGAGTGATAGTACAATGGAGGGGGGGGAGGGGGTTTATCTTGCATGTGTTAGATTCTATGGGGGTTCCCACCACCCCAGATAGTATACTAAACACCACCATGAGTGACCCAAGAGTGAACACTGAGTACTGCCAGATGTCCAAAACTGTCCCCACCAAAACAACAACAACAAACAAAAACAAAGCTTTGTGCCTTTCTCCCCTTTCATCAACATTGTGATTGTCTCAAAAGTAGACTGCATCCAACACTAGTTATACTGAAACAAATAAACCCAACCTGGCTTAGCACAAATTTACTTCTCATTTAGGCCTCAATCCAGGCATTCTTGGTGGGCATACAACTTTCCTCCACTAGAAAACTAAAGGATTGCATCTTCAAGATCATGCTTAATTAAGGACTGCCTCTTTTAGCTTTACTATCTCTTAGGACCTAAAGAGATAGAACATCTTCAGAATGAGATGAGAAGTTACACCTTCCTCCTATTGCCTTGACACTAGTAACAACTACCAATTCTACATATATTCTCTTGGCTCCACACAACTAGGCCCAACCATCTGACAAAATGGCTCTTTCCCAGAAGCCACATTTTACTAGCTATGAGGAAGTATGAAGTTTGACAGTCTTGGCTGTTCTGCCCACTTATCTTCATCACACTTAAACACTACAAAATACGACAGCACTTCCTTGTCCACCGAGTATAAATTTTTCTCAAAAAATATTTAAGGCAGAGACTTAATGCATCACTGAGAAATCCATAATTCAAAGGGAACATTTCACAAGAGCACTCCCACCTTCTCTAGAAGCCTTTTCTATCTCAGTTTGGAATTCACTTCATCTCAGGACTCAGGGCCCAGGCACAGCTGTTTCTGCTTGCATTCATTATGATGATTTGTTGTGTCCTCAGAGGTGCCCTCTCTCAGAGGCATGTATTTGAAAAGTTTTGTCTCTAGGAAAGGTTTTCTTGGTGTTCACAACCCCCAGTAAGAAGCTAACTTTTTTTTAATCCCTCTTCAGCAAATAAAACCTCTTTCAACAAATACCCAGGACTGGGTTTATATCTGTTTGGGACTATGCTCCATATAGTCTAAAATTTAGACTCTAAATGGTCCACTTCCTCATTTATAGCTAAGAAAAGTTGTGCCAACTCACCTCTAAGAAGTGTGAAGACTCAAGTTCATCAACTCTGAGTAGTATCTCTGCTGGAGTTTCATAACCAGTCTATTAAGGTGGGCTGGGAATTCAAGGCCTTAACTCAAGCAGTTGTCAAAGCACAAGGGTATGTCATTGAGTACATGGAAACCAGATGCCCAAATCTGTGGGTGGGATCTTTAAATTGGCATATGTGTTATGGTTGATTGATTGGTCAGTCCTCTATTTTTCTATTAAATATTTTTTTTTATTTTTTGGAACCAGTAATATCAATTTAGTTCTCTTCTATATTTTTTATTAGGGTATGGGTGACTAATAGTTGAGTTTTTCATTTCTTTCATCTCTTTCTTCTGCTTAATAACCATGCAGGGGATTGAAAATAGGTCTGCACGCCTTGGCTGTCCCCACAGCCTTCTCTCTCCTTCCTCCCCATCCCCAGGGTTATTCCTGGACACCTGCTCAGGGTCCCAGCAAGTGAGTTCCGGCGAGGTGCAATTTAAAAGAGACCCCAGGTTTCCTTGTTCCTGCAAGGGGCTGGGAGGGGACTGGTGAACTTTCAACTTCCAGCAATTAGGAAGCAAATGCCTCTTGGGGAGTAGGAAGCTTCAACAGGCAACAAGGGGAGGACATAGCTCCATGTGCTCTTCACTTGTCCAAATCACAGACAAAAGTGGTGTCTCAGAAACAACACCCTCCCTCTTGACTACTTCTAAAACATAAAAGGGACACGTGTATCTCCTTTGTATATGTCAGATGTATTCTCTTAACATCTATAACTCTTTTCGAACATCCTCATATAGTGACAATTTTGCCTACTGGCTTTGTTATTTGATTGTTTGATTTCCCCCTTTGAGATCTGTTTTATAAGCAATACTGGTAGAAGAGTATCTCTGTATAGATTTCATGTTTGAACCAAGTTACGGGGAATGTTAAAGTTTATTCGTCGGCCTCTAGATGCACCAACAATATCTTGTGGCATTGCTTTTCTTTTGCATAGGCACATTAAAATGGGAAAATAATACATATGCAAACAAGTTCTTATCTAATAGAGATGGGAACACAAATTTGGTAATGTAATTAGGCCTTTTACCTTGAACATTGGCATAATGATTTGGCTTAGGCCTCAGAAGAATGGGCATCACCCACACACACCTGAACAATGGATACCATCTATGGAAACAACCACAATTGTCTATAACATTACCAGGATCCAAGCCTCTACCAGAGAAGACCTACCACTGCTTTGGCATTGACTTACTCCAAAGAGTGCTCCCAACACCCAGACGACTTAGCAACAATCTGCATGCAGGGCAGATCGCTCCACATTTAATGGTATGCTGAAACTAGAGGATGCTCCACATCAGCCTGACATCAATGAAAGAAATGCATAGAATCCAGAGTCTTTAAATATAAGAATCTGATACCAACAATAGCTAAAGTGTAAAAAAGTTTCACTGGGACCATGGAGAATGACTCGGGTTGGACAGACTGGTATGCCTGAAACTCAGAGTCAGTCTTATGTCAATAAACTTCTGGGGTGAGGCCTTTCTGTAATCAGGTCAAGGATTTTTTTTCCATTTTCTCCATTTTTCTGGACCTATGCAAACAATGGCGATTGCCACTATCACACCTTTACTATATTTTTTTACTCTTATCCTTTAAGGGAAAAAAATACAATTTACTGAACTTAAAAACAAATAACTGTAGTAGAATGCCTGTCTCAAATACAGGCAGGGGATGGAAAGGGGGGATGGGGGAATGTTACATTGGTGAAAGGGGGTGTTCTGTTTATGACTGTAACCCA
The DNA here is from genome assembly GCF_024139225.1 of Suncus etruscus. Taxonomy (NCBI): domain Eukaryota; kingdom Metazoa; phylum Chordata; class Mammalia; order Eulipotyphla; family Soricidae; genus Suncus; species Suncus etruscus. Next base: position 44,177,000 of record NC_064865.1, on the reverse strand, counting down.
ACTATGATCATGTTACTTAAATAAAAAATATATTTAAAAAAAAGAAAAATAGGTCTGCACACATAAAAGGCAAGTAAGTGTTCTACTGTTTAACTACTTTCCTAGCCTAGTAATTTTGTTTTTGCCTTTTTAATATATAAAAGCTAGCTCTGATTTAACTTTGTATAAAAGCATAAATAACAATCATACCAAATAAATATAACACATAAACCATAAATCTAAATAAATCTATTAAATCTTAATTTATAATAATAATAATAAATTAATAAATCTATTAAAGATTCATATACACTTAAAATATATATTCAAGTAAGAGATCAAAGCAATAGTAGTCAGTAGCATGCTTACCATGCATATGACCAACCAAGGTTTGATCCTCTGCACCTTATATAGTCTCCTTATATCAACAAAATTGATATCTGAATGCCAAAAGTAAGTCCTAAGCACTGCTGAAAACCAAGCAAATGATATATATGAATATTGTGGTTATATATATACATATGCAAATATACTTCACTTAGTGCAATAGAAAGCTCATCTTTATAAATAAGTACAATGAATTCAAGTATAAAGTCAGTATAATACCAACTTGAGTCTTAGGTAATTGAAGAAATTGTTGATTCTAAAATTGTTATGATCTTAAGAATAGTAGAGACAATCTTAAAGAAAAGCATAGTGGGAAGACATGACTTACTGATGTCATCACTATAAAAATGCACCATTTATAATGGCTAGAAAAATGGAGTAAAGAACCAAAAGCCCCATGGAAGAAACCCACAGATTTATAGCATAGAGATCTGGGAAAAAATGATATTTTTCCAATTAATAGAAATGGCTCCTTTGGATAGATGTACAAAAAATAAACTTCTGCCATATAAAATATATAAATATCAACTCCAAATGTGAAAAGCAAAATTAGAAATTTTTAGAATGTAGTCTGGCAATTTTTTTTTCCTGTGAAGAAGCAGATGGCAAACATTTTGGACTTTATATCTGTAATTGTAATAGTCATAAAAATATGTAAACAAATGAGAGTGACTATCTCAATAAAATTTTATTTTTAAAACTGAGAGGATGGAAAAGGATGTGAATCTCTTCTAGAGGATAACATTGGAAAATTACTTTATAATTATGAAGTAGATGGATACTTCTAAAATAATTACAAAAATAACTAATTGTAAATAAAAAGTAAAATGTATTTCTTTAAATTTGGGACCTTGTGTTTATAGAAATAACACCATTGAAGGAGTGAAGAGACAACACAGAGAATGGGAGAAGTTATTTCCAATATATAACACATATCCAAAATAGAAAAGAAACATAAATCAACAAGAAAAAGACAAACAACCTAATGGCATTATCAGACACGTTACAAAAGATGACAGTCTAAAAACTATAAAAGGGCACTTAATCTCATTAGACAACAAGAAGATAAAAATTAAAACTACAATGAGATACCACTATATATCTACCAATAGGACCATAATTAAAGAGGCTGATCATGAAGAAGGTTTTGATGTCTACATTGTCAGAGTGTGCCTATCACTTTTGAAAATTCTTTGACAAGTATCTCAAAGAGGACCATGTATATTATTAGTCTGATGCAGCAATTATATTCATAAGTCACCCCCTAGTTCCACAATCTGTCTACTAAAACATCAGCAAGCATTTACATGCTCACAGAAAAAAATATTTAATATAGTCTTATATTGCAAATGACCAAAATGTCCATTAAGCAGGTCATAGAATGGATAAATATATTATGCTTTACAATCATGCTTTGCATAATGACATGTCCATTAGTGATAGATTACACATGCAACATCAATCCCAAAAGCATACAGTATATGAAGTAGCTTGGTATTTATATAGTAGCTTACACTGCCTGGTTTTATGTAATTACACTCATTGACAAGCACAATGGAACCAACAAACAGCACACTTCATTTTATGGAAACAATTGTGATCAACAAAATTCTTTGTAGTTGAATTTGAGATATACAAGGAATAAGAGTTTTTCCCATCACCAGTGTCAACCACCCTCCACTAATGTCCCCAGAGTACATTCTATACTACTATCCTTTGCCCCTGGCCTGCCAGTATAATAGGTCCTTTTAAATGTAGATGGTTTAAATTTTGGTCCCTTGATTCTATTATCATTGACTTTGCCTTGGATATTTAGTTCTGTTCTTATTGATTTCTCTGCCAATGCATCTGAGACCACTTGGACCCTGGCCCCCAGCCATTTTTGATTCTCTTTTCTTAGTTTTATATACATATAGTGGGACTATGTGGAAAAATAAAGTAACCTGTGTCCCGAGGTTCTGTGAGAAAGGTGGGAGCCCCCATTTAAAAGGTAAGAGATTAAAAATATCTAATTTAAAAAAATTAAAAGGGTGTGTGTGTGTGGTAGGTTTTTTTTGTTTGTTTCAAACAACATACTTCTGAAAAATATTCTGTCATTAGGTGACATATGAATTTATTTACAGAATACTAAAAGAAATAAAAGTTAACGAACTACTTTACACACAAATACATGGAAAACTTTCACAGATAATCCAGACTTGAAAGGCTACAAATGTAATGTATTGTTTATAAATAGTCATAACACAAAGAAGACTAATCTATAGTGGCATAAAGCCAGGTTATCTTTTGGAAAGAAGAGGGTGATAACAATGAAGAGAAGTTCTTGCATGCTTATAATTCTTTGTTCTAAGTGATCCTTTGCTTCTGTGATTGTTCTGTTCCTCTTCCAATCACATATTTTAGCCCCCAGAGAAGGGCAGGACATCAAGAGGGAGATGCTTTGGTAATATTGAAAGACATCTGAACAAAACAATGTGTCTTGGAAGTGTTCCTAACCATAGAAGACCCAGATGGCACCAATATGTTATACTTGAAAGGTTCTTCTGTCTATGTATCACTATACAGAAGATGTTTCTGAATATATCTAAAAGGGTCATCTTAGAAATATCCCAGGTAAGAGAACGTTAATGCAATTTTATACTTTCCAAAACTGTCCCATCACTGCTTTCCCTTTCCTGCTGCCATTTGTTATATTTAAGGTCTTTTATGTTATCTTTTAAGTTTTTGTCTTTATCTGTTATCTTTTAAATCTTTTAGGACCAGCTCACAATTGGAAGCTCACCACAAAAAGTGGTGAACTATGTTAGGGAAATAACTACACTAACATCTAACATGACAATGTTAAAGAATGAAAGAAGTAGAATGCCTGTTGAAAATGCAGGCAGGGGTGGGGGAAGAGACAGGGCATTGGTGGTGTGAATGTTGCACTGGTGATTGAGGGAGTTTTGTTTATAACTGAAACCCAACTACAAACATGCTTGTAATCATGGTGCTTAAATAGTTATTTTTTTTTTTAAAAAAAGTCTTTTAGGAGGTGATTACATTAGGGGACTTTCTAGTCCATGTGACCTAGACCCTCAAGACAGAATGGAATAAATGAATTCTGTTACTTTTTTTTCTTGGCTTTTGGGCCACACCTGGTGACGCTCAGAAGTTACTCCTGGCTATGCACTGAGAAATTGCTCCTGGCTTGGGGGACCATATGGGACGCTGGGTGATCGAACCACAGTCCATCCTAGGTTAGCGTTTGTAAGGCAAATGCCCTACCACCTGTGCCACCACTCTGGCCTGAATTCTATTACTTTTAAACACTCAATAGTGGAACGTTTTGTTCCTGGGTCCTTAAAAATCCAGTCTTCTTATGGAAAAATAAGGGAGATCTAGGAATGACTGTGGCTAAAAATGCTCACCTTGTAAATGCAAAAATGTAAGTTTAATCCTCAGTGCCATCCATAAGCATTGAATGCTGTCTTGGCATATTTGCTCTTTGGGTACTCTAGTGCCACAAGAGATGTATGATCTCCAGCACACAGTAAGTTTCTTATAAGTTTCTTATAGTTCAGAGCAACTAAAGTATTGATCCACGGTGAGTGAGCATCACAACTGAAGATGTTTGAGCGTTGTGGCTGGGAAGAGTGGCCCAGAAGCACTTGTGTGAACCCTGACATGATTCTATTCAGAATGTGTGTGTGTGTGTGTGTGTGTGTGTGTGTGTGTGTGTGTGTGTGAACAACTCAGTGACTCTGATCTGCACATGAATGAGCTTCACAATTAGTGTATTTAACACCACAACCTGTCTGTAGCCTTTGGTCATTGCTCAACTAAGAGCAACAAGAGACTTGGTGTGGAGAGTTTTCTTTGCCATAGTACATTTGGCCTTACTGTTGTGTTGTGAACCTTCCTCTAAAAGCATGCTTCCTTACTTTTTTTTTGTTTTTTTTTTTTATTTGTTTGTTTTGGGGGGCCACACCCATTTGACACTCAGGGGTTACTTCAGGCTATGTGCTCAGAAATCGCTCCTGGCTTGGGGGGACCATATGGGACACGGGGTGTGGGGGTGGGGGATCGAGTCACCGTCCATACTAGGCTAGAGCTTGCAAAGGCAGATGCCTTACCTCTAGCGCCACCACTCCGGCCTCACGCTTCCTTATGTTTGGAGAGTTAAGATGATATAACCAGGATAGCAAAGAGGGACATTTCCAAACCTCACCTGGGATGGTGAGGTAATTGGGATCAAATTAATTAGGCTCCAATAGACTGTCCAATATTCACTAGTCACTGAACCTTAAGCAATAACTGGGTCTCACCTAGATTCAGTCTTCTTGATGGTAACACAATCAACATTGTGTTTTTTAAAGGGATATTATATGGGAACTATAAGACAATCTAGACTAAATGTATGGTATAATGACTGACCCAGATCAATGGAATAATGGCAACATTGTTCTCTGGGCTTCTATATCATGACTCATTTTCTTTGGATGACATTCCTGGAAGATACATTTTGTTCATTCTACCATCTTATCTAGGATGAATGAGCTAGAGCATAGAGAGGTTAAAGCAAATTGTTTGACATTGGATAGTTGTAAATTGAAGAGCCCTGAGGCTAACCTGGTGCAGGTTCTGACCCATGACCCCTAAAAGCAGATACAATCCAGCACAGATGACTTGCTGAACAGAAGAACTCTAATCTCCCTTCTTTTTCTCAAATTTAGTGACAGAACTCATCTTATAGTTAGAAATGAAAAAGAACCCTCGGTTTTTCTCCATTTAACAATCTACTTTCATTTTCACTTCCTTGGGGAAGAGTGAATGAGATTTGGGAGGGCTTGGAAATTTCCCTGTCATCACCAACCATACATTGGGCATTTGTGGCAATAGGTGTTATAGGAGTGGGAAGAAGAGTTATGGGGAAACTGGACATGTCAACTTCCCATGCACACCCATTCTGGTGGGATTTGTCACTCATAAAAACAGAAGAATGAGGTTGGGACTATGCACTGTTTCAAGTGGCCCTGCTTCCACAGTCAACTGTCTGAGAGACCTGTAGAATCCCCAAAGCACACGCTATCCTGAATGAGGCCCAGAGGCCCTCTCCAGCCTAATTTTGATCTTGTTTTCTAAACTCCAAGTCCTGTCATTCCCAACTCCTAGACATACATGCCAGTAGGTCTTGGCCTTTCCATTTTAATGCTTTTTTCCTTTTTCATCAGACCTTGCTGGGCCTCTGGCAGGTCTGTGTTTAAAGGAAAAGGCAAGTCAGATCTGATACTATAGAAATAACTCACTGCATACGTGCTTTCCAAAACCTTAGCCCCCCACCTACATTTTCTTTCTTATTCCACCTGTCAACTTCTTTGCTAGCTTCTTCCTTAGACAAATTCGGGAATTGTATTACTTATATGTTTATTCAGTCCCCAGTTCACCTTTCTGAAGTCTTCACGTGTTGGTAGGTGAAACTTGGTACAGAAACAGAGACTGATGAAATACCTTATTTTTCTTCTTTCCTTCTAAAAGATTTTTATAGTATATATAATGTACTATTTATATAAATGAATATATATTGAGTGCACAAACGCGCACACACACATATGTACTATGCCTCAAGATTACTTATACACAGGCTTCAAAGCCTTTGTCCAGAGACTTCTGGGACAAATTGAGTGTTCCCAAGGTTGGGACAAGGAGATTGATGAGCATATGTCCCAACTGTGGAAAGTTTTCTGGGGTATCTATCACATTGGAATAAGTGAGGATGTTTCTCCTAACCTTGATGCTCTTGGAGTTATGAAGAGGGAATAAGAACAAGCTTGAGGTTCTATATTTGTCCAAGTCTTGATACTGTGCCACTGCTGTTTGCTCTGCAGAACAGGAGAAGTTTGTGCCAAGTCTGTGAAAGTCAGCAGGAACAGAGGTTGACAACTCCCAAGTGAGGAGTTGGGCCTCTCAGCAGCTTTCTTGGGCTATAGGAATAATTTTCTACTGAATTCCCAAAATGTCAGTGCATCTCCAATCCTCCTTCCAGAAGTTATTAGTCTCTAAGGAGACAATGAAATGGGGACTTTCCAAATTTAGTGAGTACTCCTTTAAATTTGAGTCTTTCTGGGTTAGAGAGAAGAAAAGATCAAGGCAATTGTGTGTGTGTGTGTGTCTTAGTTAGAAGTTCTAACCAAGGTTTGAGTTATTAAAAATAAGAATGGAAAAGCAGAATTTCCCCTGGGATCCTACTTTGAGTTCAGACCTTCCAGAAGATTCTATAGAATGGGAAAAACATTATCTTCTATGTTTTTTTTTTAACCAGACAATAAATCATTTCACTCTAAGAATCTAGCTGACCTAGGAAGTTGAAATTGGAAGACCTGAGAAGCCATCTGAGATGTGGGAAGGCTGAAATGGTTGTGGGTGCCCTGTGCTTTGCCTTCTGCTTTAGATTAGTGTCCCCAGGCAGATGGGAGTGATCATTAAAAGAATGTTCCCAGGAAAAATCAGCAGGGTGTTGGAAAGAGGGCCACAAGATGGAAGAAAGCCAGGTTAGGGTATGACCTTAGGCAAAGCTCCAGAGAAAGAATAGGGTGGAAGGATGTCAGTACACTCTCTCCCCAGATTCCCTTAAAATCAACAATTTTATCCTCTCCCTGCTGTGTTTCAGTGGCTAAGGGATGGAAACCTAAGGATATAGACTTTCTTGCTTGCTTTCTAGAAGCAAGAAGGACCATTTCGTGAAGCAGAGGACAGCTCTCTGGCAAGGAGGCCCTAAACACACACATCCAGAGTTATTGCCTATGAAGATAAAGTTTTTGCAATTTACTTAGATTATTTCACTCATTACTTTTTTTTACTATTTTATTGGGATACCAGGATTTACAACACTATTCATCATATTTTTCATATAGGAAGTGAAGGTGTTTTTAAGTGTGCTGGCCATGTACTGCATATTTTGTCCAGACCCTAAGAGACTTGGTTTGTAAGTCAGTACTGAAGTCAGGTAGACACAGAGTATGTGTGTCTTGTCTCTAAGAGAACTCACAGGACAAAGGACCCAGGAGAATCATCAGGGTTGTGGCCCTCATTCTGCCTTAATTGCTCTGGTTCACATAACCCTATATTTGAATAGACGTGTGAAAGTGGAGGTACAAGCTAAAGTATAACAAAATACTTCTCTCTCCTCTACTTCTCAGGTTTTAGAGCTGAAAGCATGCCCCAAGTTCAATCAAAGTACCAGCCAATCTTTCTAAATAGTTGTTTGAAATCCCTCCAGTACATGGGCACTGTCCTGTCAGTGTGATCACAGAGCCTACAGATGGGACTTAGAGCTCTGGTTTGTTAGCACTTGCACCTGTATTCAGGCAGAGACTTCTGTTCCTCAGCTATAAAATCACCCCATGAACTATCTCCAATCCCAGCAGAATGAGTCAAGCATGAAATAGTCCAAAACCAGGCTGAGGGTTAAACATGTATAGACTGACGATCTTTTATTTTATATGGAAAGTGATCTGGCTGCCAAAATTGATTTTTTTATTAAAAACAGAGACCTCCCCCAGGTGGGGGAGTAAGAACAGAGTAAGGGCAGATAGCTCAGGCTATCCTGAGCCTGTCTGGTCCAGGTTTACATATAAAACTATCTTTTTTTTGGATGTAACCAAACAGATACAAAGAAAGCAGGGATGATTTTTGGGTAAATAATTGGGGAGGGGGTTAATACAAGGTATAATCTAATATTCAGCTTCAATAGAAAGCTTCTAGTGGCTGCTGCTACTGATGATAGAGGACTGAAGGACATGTTTCTTGTTGGTCTGCCAACTTAGAGAGGACCAAAGAAACTAGACTAGATGTAGAAGTGGACTGCAATGGCCACACACAGAAGCTTTAAAAGGCTGAGAGAGTGCAGGGGAAACTATGAGCAGAACAAGAAATAGGAACAGCAAACCCTGCACCAGGCAGCCTTTGGATTCTTGTCAAACCCTCTTCCTCAGTCCCCAAATAATCACTCACCCGACAACAACAGTGGATGTATTTTTAACATGCCTCAGGAAAAAAAATCCTTCCTGTTAGCTTTGGGGGTCCTCTTTCTCTCTCTCTTTCTCTGCAGGTCAACTGGCAGATCACAAATATAACTGCAACAGCTTGGAACTTTCCACCGCAGACTGGCGATCATGACCATCATTGACATCTGATTGTGGGTGCCAAAGTGAGGAGGTGTTGTGAGATTAGGATCTCTAACTGCTTTGTGGTTTCAGAAGGCAAGCAAGACTAGAAGCCCAGATAGGGCTGAAAATGGAACCTGGCAATGAGATCGGTGCAAAGAAAGGACCCAGGTGCTGAGGACCACTGGGTGACTTCCTGAGCATAGTGTTTGGGCCTGATCATATTGTCATTGGAACATTAGTAAGAGGAGGCTGAGTAAGCCGAAGCTAAGAGGGAAACAGGACTCACTAACTGCCACCCCTCAAGGATAGGCACAATATAGGGAAAGTAACCAACGAGTCCAGTCTGAAAAGACTTGACATTGTAAAGGATAAATGTGTGTTTTTCTTTCAAGGCATGCACAGAGCAGAGGATCCGTAAGAAGCAGCTGATTTTTAATAAAGTTAACACTGTGCTCCTGCCAACCTACTCTTCTTCCAACTCACTTATCAGACAACAAGCACTGTTTACCTCTTCTTGGCACTTATTTTCACTTCCAAGATTGAATGAAATAAGGATTTGCAATGAGAACCCATGTGTGTTTGGCAAAGAATGGCCCAAGTTCCCAACCTTTTAGTCCCTCCCCCAAGAGGCAAGAATAGAAATGATTAAAGTGAAAGCAAAAATCCCATAAATAACTGGTGGATTCCAAAAATGATATAGAGAAGAGCTAAAACATTGGCCCCAAATCAAATGACCTAAAGCTAGCTAAGTGACAGAGGCATTTTACTGAGCACCAAAGCAATGGTTCTGTGACTCAAACTTTGCTTTCGATATGACCTAATGAAACTGTTCTCCAGGTGAAATGGAGCCTTGATCCAGGAAAGTCAGCAAGAAGCTTCTGGGTGGGACAAGCCCCCCCCCCCCTTATATAACTTACATCGTTCTTTTCATTGCCTTCCACTTCTAACTTGGGCACTCTTAGGAGGATCCTTCAGTTTGGGTCTCAGCATTCCCAGCCTCCAATTCTGTGAATTCTACTTGTGGATAAAGGAGGAAATCCTCTTGCAGTACCAATCCTCACTCGCCTTCTTCTCACCCCAAGGAAAGATCAGAGTAGGGGCAAGATGAAACCTGCCGAGAAATGAAACAAGAGGTAATGTAGGTCCTGGAACCAGAGAGAGCTTGGCAGGGGCTGCAGGGAAGAGAGATTTGTTTATATGTTTGCTCTGGATATATTCCAACCTTGAAATCAAATGAAAACTTTAGAAATGTAATATTGCCTGAATATGTGTTTTTTATATACAGGTGAGCATGTAGGTTAAAATGGTAATGGAGGTCTTGTGGAGGTGAAGGCTAACAATACAGTTAAACAAAACCTCAACTGCAGGATTCAGACTCTCATGGGCCCCATTGAACCCTTACACCCCCTCTCAGATTCTTTGTTTCAGTTGCACACCAATGAGGGAATGTAGCAGAAACACTAAACTTGTTGATCTGAAACTACCATGTGGTCAAGCTTTACCAAATATCATTTTTTGTTTTGTTTTGTGTTTGTTTTGGGGCCATACCCGGTAATGCTCAGGAGTTACTCCTGGCTATGTGCTCAGAAATCGCTCCTGGCTTGGGGGACCATATGGGATACTGGGGGATCAAACCACCATCCATCCTTTGCAAGGCAAAGACCCTATTACTGCACAATTCTCCAGCCCCTTCACCAAATCTCTTAACTTCCCTGAGGTCCCATTGATCCATTGGAAATTTGATGTGCAAATCAGAGATTAGGCAGCTTCCCATCCAGAGTATGGTTCCTGCACATTCTACGGAGAATGTGACTCAGCTTAGGCTTCCAAGATGGATTTGAATCACGGCAAATGTTGAGTTTAGTTTTTAGTCTTTTTCAAAGGACCTTTCCTATTTCAGGCAAACTGCCTATGAGGTGAATACCGTGTGTGAAAGCATATGTTTGCAAAACAGATGAAACATTTGCGTATAATAGCATTTTCACAGCAGTTGGTATAAACAGGGAGAAACTTATCTTCTGCAAGTGATTAGGGGTGGTTTGTCGTGGGTGTCTGTGAAATGACAGATTGTGCAATTTTTAGCGGAAAAAAAAAGTTAGTAGGGAAAAAAAAAGCCTACAGGCAATAATATTTTGACCTTGAGGGGGAAAATATGCTAACTTGTTTATAGAAAATAAACTGTACTCCAAAGTTTACATTCAGAAAAACCTGGGTTGCTTGCTCATAAATAAATTGAGAACAGAATTGTTGATTGTTGAGGTTAATGTTCTTTTTTCCTTTTCTAAAGTGAAAATATTGTATATAATTAGAGTCAGAGAAGATTTCAGAAGAAAGGGTGACAATTTGAGTAATCGGAAGAGGCAACGCTGGCACGTTTATCTTTTATTAACCAGCTATTAGAGGAGACTATGGCATGTTATGTGTGATGTGCCGTGTGGATATGTTGCTATTGAAACTCATTTGGGTCCACTGACTGGACTAATTGAGCGTCAATAATAAAACGCTGTTTTCAGATAAACAATGGGTGGGGAGACTCTATCCATCCCTGCAGGGAGCGTGTTTATACTTTTCAAAGAACAACCAACCGAGCTCCCATGCTACCTTCATTTCACAGAAGAAAGTCAAGTCGTTTCAATCAACTCCATTGAACACAGTTTTGAAATGGAAATCAGTAATCCCTGTTTGGAGCTGCCTTAGTGTCAATGGGAAGCTGAGCCACTGATTGCTCTCTGGTTCATTCCCAAGATTCGTTCAAAGGAAAGAGGTCCCTGAGCATTATGGAATCACCAGTTAACCATACACGAGGGTATACAAATATCACATGTCAGATGTTCGGTGGAGCGTGTGGGTGCTGAGTAGGCTCACTTGGAAATATCATCATAAACCTCAGATGTCCACCACTTTCACTCCCATTGTGTAGAATGTAAGACAGATGGACAGCCAGGGGGTTCTAGGGAGCACTGAAGTGGGTGACACTCTGCTGTGCTCATCTAGAAGGGATTCATGTTTTCTTAAGAGCAGTTCTTGCTTACTTTCTCTCTCTTCATGCAAAATATTTCCCTTTCTTCTTTATCACTCCCTGACTTTAAGAAAGCATCTCTAGAACCCATGCTCAATATTGTATAGATCTGATCACTGATTACAAACTTAGAACAGAAAAACACTTTCAGGCACTGCTCCTTAAAAACCCTCTACCTTCATAAAGACTTACTCAACCACTAAGGATTTATGGTCAAGCAAGAAGTAGCTCTTTTTAGCTATCAGCCCTCTCTGAGCTAATTCAAATAATAACATATCTAGATAGAAAAGTATACTAGCTTGAAAAACACAGCTTCAAGACAGGTTTGTTGTGTGTCCTTTAAAACTGTTGTTCTGTTGAGTTTTGGGATATCGACTCTTTTATTTAGTACCTCTTGCTTGAATAGCTGATGGTCACCTGTTTCTATGTTGGTTGCTAAGGAAATGCCCTCTGTAAAACTCACCATGCAACTTGATGTGCCCTAGGGAGACAGAAAAACAAATACAACTTGCTAGAGTAGTTCTCTAGTGTGCCACACTTAGGAGGTCATGCCTGTCTTCCCTTGTGTCTTAGTCTGCCTGGACTCCTATGACAAAATACCATACATAGACTTCATGGTTTAAATCATAAAAACTTATTTCACAGAGTTCTGAAGACTAGGAGACCAATACTATGGACCCAAAATATGTCATTCATAGTTAATTATCAGTGTATACTTGCTGGGAAGATATATTTAGGTGTGATAAACATTTTAAATAAGCAGATTCTGAGAGATGCAAATAATGTCAACTGGGTTCAAAGATCAGAGCATGGGATCAAAGAAGATTATTCTCAAGATTAGTCTCTTGACAGCTGATGAATTTACTGTTCTACTTTCCAAAACTGCTTGGGTCTATGACCCTTTCTTTCCTTTTAAGTTTTCCCTTTGGTAATGGGATGGTCTAATCCAATGTTTAAATTACCGTTGGTATTTATCATTGGTACCAGACAACACATTTCTGGGTAAATCATCCTTGCAGCCTCCCTCACACCTTAGATAATACTTTAGGTCTTAGGGTTTGAGCTGGTATACGTTAAGACATTTGAATTTATCTGAATAGGGACAAATATATCATATATACAAATATAATGAGTTTAGGAGACTAGAAGATAAAATGTCATGGTTTGTGCACTGAAACTCTCATTAGTTTAAGGATTAGATTATATTTGAAAATTAAATTATTGAGAAATAATTAGTTCACATGAAGTCACTTTAAATTTATGTGGCCTCCAAATCCAACATAACCAGCTAGTAGTCAGTAAATGGATCATCAAACTCTATATGCCTCATCTTCCTCATCTACAGATGGAGTGAAAAATACCACTTAAAAAAAAGTATGATTTTCCCTTTTTCTTCAGTTTCTAGTTTTGAGAATAAGAGTACAATTGGCCTTTGACTAGTCTAGGACATTTATGCTAAATTTTTCAATAAAAATTGTTAGTCTTTCATGTTTTAAATTTCCGCATTTTAAAACAGCAAATATGGAAAATCACTTGAACATTCTCATATTTTTGGTATCTAAGCAAGTACTAAAATAAATCCTGTCATGAGTACCAATGGATAGTTAAATATGGGGCGGCTGTCAAACCTTCTACATGGATTTGCAACTGCACAAGGTCAAGGGCCACAACTCCCACATTGTTCAATAGTCCAGTATATTTGAAAATAAAATATTGAAGATCTGCTCCATTAAATATGAAGGTGTGACTTCATATCATCTCCCAAATCTTGTCTGCTCTTTCTACCCAATGCCTCCTCTTCTACGCAATCACTGCTATGACTTATATCATTGTGGATTACTTTTGAATTTTTTCTAAACTTTATATACATGGAATAAAATAAGTGATGTAAGATTATGATTGATGAGGAGGTTTGTCTACTATCAAGAATGTAAAAATCTGGGGCCAGAGAAATATCACAACAGGTAGAGCATTTGCCTTGCATGCTGCTGACCAAGGTTCAATCACCCAACATCCTATATGGTCCCGAGCCTCAGAAATGATTTATGAGCACAGAGCCAGGATAACCCCTGAACTCCACCAGATTTGGCTCTTCCCCTGACCTCACCAAATATGTGAAAATTTTCAGAGCCTCTACTGGGCTTCCAGTTGAGGTCATCTTTCAGAAAAATATCCAGTTTGGAGAACCCCTAAATTTAATCAATTTGTACAATCTTTTTGAAAGACTTGAATTCTAAATAGAAATCCAAAAGGGTATTTTAAGCTCCACATTGGAGCTATTCATGCCTTATTAGAATTCTAAGGGGGAAAACCAGGACTTTGAACAGTAGAGTAGAGACAGGGACATGGAGAAGAGAAGAAAACTGATTTATAGTTATTATTCAAATAATAGCACAGAGGAAATACCCATTTAAAGTTGATTTTGTTTGACTGAGTTGTCAGTAAATGCTGACATTAGTGCTGAGGGGCTAGTAGCAAGATTAGTCCTTTAGATTTTCATTAACTTCTTCTCAATCTGATCATCTCAGAGGGGAAGTATTTTTGTCTGCTGCTTTTGAGGGTTTTAGTTTCTTTTAGCTACTAGTTCATATAAGCTGTTTTTGTTTTGTTTTTATTTATTTATTTTTAACTATTAGCTTCTTTTTTGTCAATGTGATGCTAATGATATTGTATTACAAATCAACCTCTAGTCATGGCCCAACTTTCACCCACATGTCCCTTGTATGCCTTTATGACAGAGAACCTGGGTAGACCAGCCTGCTTGCCTTAGACCTAGAGGCCTAGCACCAACACACTGAATTGAAACCATGCTTGGAGTGGGAAGAAAGAAGTAATCTGACCCTCCTCCAGCAGATTTTTATTGAAACAGTTAAATACATAATCATATGCTTGAAAACCTAGAGATCAGGTGTGTTGCAGAATTCAGAATTGTCTTGGGTCTTACATAGACAATATGCTGCTTAAACCAAATATCATATAATACCCCTAGAGAGGTCTGAGGCAACACCCTGGGAATCAAGCATATTAATATTTTCCACGGCACAGCATGAGCAAACATAGATTAATAGTCAAAGTAAGCGGGGAACATGGAGCCTAGCCCACTTTACTTCACATTTTACACCAAAGCAGGTATAAAACTTTTTATTTTCAGCACCTGGGGGATTTTAGAATGATATTTATGAAACTGTGGTTTGGACCAGGTGCTAAGTGCTAAGTATTGGGGAAACGTAGGTCAGGTCCTCAGAGGAACAGGTAGGTTCTGAATGGGAAAACTTCCTCAGCACCTGCACAATCAGTGACAGATGTAAAGCTCAGGGGAAGAAGGCAAATTTTAAAGAGGAGAAAACAAAGCAAAGCAAGAGAAAAGATATAATATTAATACCTATAAAATGATAGACTATGTACAGGAGACCTAGCTCAGAGGGATGATTGCATGCTTTGTACCCCAATACCACATGATCCTTGAGCTTTGCCAGGAGAAATCCCTAAACATAGAGTCTCAGGTAGTCCCTAAACACCTTTTGGTCCTAAAATCCAAATAAGAAATAAAATAGACTTGAATGCTTAAGAAGACTGATAACATGGCGTTAGAGCATTAGTATAAGGTAGGGTCCTTGCCTTGAATTCAGGCTTTGATCCCTAGTATCCCAGGAGTAAGAACTGAGCATTGCTGGATGTGACATAAAAAAAAAAAAGAAAAATTATCTTCAACAGAAAATCACATATGATGATCAGCAATTAAAAGCGTGTACAGTCCAGAGGATGAAGAGCTTCAGCTTTGGTTGGGAACATAAAGATCTGTGGGCGGGGGAGGGGGGTGTTTAGGGTGTAGCCACATGGAGGTAGACCCTGATAAGGAATCTACCCTGAAATATGTATAATTGTGTTTTGTGGAGCTCACAAAGGGACAGTGCGGGGTGGGGGGAGCAGGAAGAAGAAATGATGAGTAAGTAATCATGAGCACATTGATTATGGACCAAAAATTTCAGCATCTATCCTGTCTGCTCCTTACTGATTCAGGTTCAGTTGACTGTCCTATATGCTTATTTGCTATTATATTTTAAATCTTCCTCTGCTTTCTGCTTTTTTTTCTTTTCTGCCCATTCCCATGGTCTTGGCCTGTCTTTCTGGA